>NW_021144944.1:0-30731 GCF_900634775.1 Gouania willdenowi | reverse complement strand
AGGAGTTATTTCTATTGCTGTTCTGGGCAAAACAAGGCTCATTCTTATTAAATAAAAAAAGCATTGCACACTCTATTATACACTTGTTTTACCATATTTAAATTACTATCTTGTAGTTTGAGGAAATACATACATGACAAACATCCAACCGTTATTCACAATGTAAAAAGATCCATCAGACTGATACATAACACAGGATACAAAGAACACACATGGATTATTGTTAAAAACACCAGATTTAAAACTCCAGATCTCATCAATCTCTAAACTGTCCAAATGATTTATAAAACAAGTAAAGGTTCACTTCCAAAAGGGTTGAGAAAAGATTTTTAGAGAAAGAAGGAGAATATAATTTAAGAGTAAAACTACATTTAAACATACAATATGCTAGAACAACATTGAAAAAGATGAGTATAAGAATATCAGGGGTTAAATTATGGATCTGTCTAAACGATGAAATAAAACAAAGCACCAACATAAACAAGTTTAAAAAGCTTTTTAAATCATATATCGTTAGTAAGTATAAGAAAGAAGAACAATTATTTTACCTAGGACAGCATTAATATATAATATGTACATCCATCCATCAATTTTCATCCAATTTAGAGACTCCAATCAACCTTACAGTCATGTTTTTGGATTGTGGGAGGAAGCCGGAGTACCTGGAGGAAACCCACGCAGCACATGGAGAACATGCAAACTCTACACAGAAAGGACCCAGGTGTCCACCCCAGGGCTTGAACCCAGAACCTTCTTGCTGTGAGGCGGACGTGCTAACCACTATATATTGCCACTCTAAATGTATTTGATGACATTTGTGTCATAAATATAAAATAGTTTCATATTAATATGATCTACATGTCATATACATCTATGTGTATGTATGTACAGTATATATGTTTGATGTGAATGTGTAAACTACATATATAAAATTTGTGCAGAATATATATTGAATGTTTATTGTGAAAATAGTAATATAAGTAAAATATTGTTTTGTGTGCGATATTATGTAGAGAACCTTGTTTAGTTTTATTGTGATAGGGTAGGTACTGTATATATACAGTAAGCTTTGCTTCAACCTACACACTTTCAGCTGAAGAATTACACAATTGAGTGTTTATTCTGCTTTGTTATTCTAAGACTATCAAAATAAAACTCAAATTCAAATTGTTTTTAAGCACAGCTTCACTGATAACCTGATAAACCATTTGCTGGTAACTTTAACCACCAACATGAGTAGTTTACACTCATTGTTTGGTCACATACTGGGACTCTAACACACCCTCATTACTTCACTGTAGAAAATATGTAGAACCAGTCCACACACACACACGCACACACACACACGCACGCACGCACGCACACACACGCACACACACACACACACACACACACACACACACACACACACACACACACACACACACACACACACACACACACACACACACACACACACACACACACATTTATAGCTTTGGTCGTGTCAGAATCCACTGTTCACTCATTCTTAAAGTGATGCTGCTACCATATATGGTCAATTGGAGGCGTGTCTTATTGCTAACAGTCATTGGTAGAAAGTGAAGTCACATGATCTAAACTCTAACACATGTCCATCATGATCTCAGATCAACAGTTAATCTCATCATCAACTAAACACTTCATACACGTCTCAACAGAAGCTCATTGAACCACAACACTAACACATAGTGTTACCATGGAAACACACACTGAACTACACAATACTAACAACAAAGAGCATTACATTAAATACATCTGATCTTTAACTTTGAATGATTTATGTCAGGTTTGATTATAAAATAAGATCTTTGATGGTTCTAAATGATTGTATATGATGTAATAAAGACTAAATCAGTCATTTACAGTAATTAACAACATTTGTGCTTTGGACAGATGGACATGTGTTAGAGTTTAGATCATGTGACTTCACTTTCCACCAATGATTGTTATCAATAAAAAACTGTAAAGTATCCTGTACTTTTTATTGAGATGATCACAGTCTCCATGTGTTTAAACCATCAGTAATAATATGTTTATATAAATATACGTGTTTATCTTCTCTGTTTACCACACAGTATATGATCCATTCATTGATCAGAGATTAATACACTTTATTTTATATTGTTAACAAGCATTGGTCCTAAAGTGTGTTAGTGTTTGAAAAATGTGCTGTAAAAGTTTAGTGTTTATCAGGTGGTGAACTAATTATAATAATGTATAATTATTAATAATAATAACTAGTGACTGAGGAAATAGTTGGTGACTGTATTCAGTGTGAAAACAAAGAAAAGTGATTAACACTTTAGTTCACATGGACTGAGAGATGAATCAACACTGCTGTGTGTACGACCTCTGTCCACACGCTTCATAAATACTGATTCTTTTTGTTCTGGTGCACATTCTACATTTCATTGGTCTGAACGTATTTAGAACCAGTTCTATGAACGGATCAATAAATGAGGCCCCTGGACCATCAGGAAGACAACCAGCAACCTTCTTTATGTGGACTCACTGTGGGTCAGTAGATGGACCACCTTTGAATGTAATGGGTCTGTGCATGGACTGGTCACTTCTAAAGGACACACAGCTGGGTCCAGGTCCAGGTTCAGGTGTGAGTTTCTTCCTGGTCCTTGAAAACACACACACACACACACACACACACACACACACACACACACACACACACACACACACACACACACACACACACAGTGTAACACTGATGTACAGAGGTGTGAGTGCTAAGCTCTGACGTGGTCTCACCTCTGATCTTCAGTCTGGATCTCATGTTGTTCCTTCACCGTGTCCTGATCCATTGCAGAGACACACCTACACACACACACACACACACACACACACACACACACACACACACACACACACACACACACACACACACACACACACACACACACACACACACACACACACACACACACACACACACACACTAGTTTACGTTGCCAAACCAAGTGTGACATAGAACGATGTTCACACAAACAGAATAAATATTAAAAATAGAGATTCACTATAAATACTGTATCTATAACAAAATGTACAATTATGTTCTAAGTGTTATAAAAGGGGAAACAGTTATGTACAAGGTTTTACATATATCTATATATATACTATCCTCATTAACTAGAAATGTAAAAAGTCCAAACACATCATCCACTGGAAGAACCTTTTGTCAGATCACATTGCTTTGGAAAAAAATACCAGTTGTTTTTTTCCCATAATTTTTCCTCTCACTACATATGTGTTTAAGTGTATACAGTATATGTGTAGGTATGTATTTATATACTATTTGCAGGCTCGGGGAGTAACGGATTACAATTCACGGCGCTAAGGAATATGAATACAAAAAACATGTAATGGTAATCCATTACAGTATATTAAAAAACATGTAATCAGATTACAGGTTTTTTTTTTTTTTTTTTTTAATAAAAATAGAGATTACTTTGGTGGATTACAGTTGAAAAGCAAGAGGAATATACATCAGTGTATCAGACACAGTGCACACATTACGACACTTCATGGCAGTTCACCACAACAAATGAACATGTGAAACAAGCTAATGATGTGATGATGGGAGAAAACATCGTGGTCAGCGCGCGCTAGTCTAGAAACTGACCAACTTGTCCGTGGACTCACAGAGCGTCTGTATTTAATACATCTGAGCACTAAAGAGTTTTCTGAGCAGAGTTGATGGAGCAGTAATTGTGTTTTATGTTTGTGTGTCACGTAGACACTGTAGTTACATGTATCTATCGTTAACAAAGACCCCTACACACTACACAGACCCCTACAGACTACACAGACCACTACACACTACACAGACCACTACACACTACACAGACCCCTACACACTACACAGACCCCTACACAGACCCCTACACACTACACGGACCCCTACACACTACACAGACCCCTACACACTACACAGACCCCTACACAGACCACTACACACTACACAGACCCCTACACACTACACAGACCCCTACACACTACACAGACCACTACATACTACACAGACCCCTACACACTACACAGACCCCTACACACTACACAGACCCCTACACACTACACAGACCCCTACACACTACACAGACCACTACACACTACACAGACCCCTACACACTACACAGACCCCTACACATTACACAGACCCCTACACACTACACAGACCCCTACACACTACACAGACCACTACACACTACACAGACCCCTACACACTACACAGACCCCTACACATTACACAGACCCCTACACACTACACAGACCCCTACACACTACACAGACCACTACACAGCAATCTGGAACATGGCAGCATGTCAATAGCATCTGGTTTTATATGACGTTATATTTGTGACACAATTCTGCTGTCAGTGCACGACTGAACTTTACCAAGACTGTACATGGTCCACGTTTTAAAGATCATTAAAATTAAACCAGCATGCACAAGAAATGTACACAGAGCTGTGTGTGCGTCTAAAGAATATGTTTGAATAATAAATAAAACCAATAGAAGCTGATTTTCATCAAGAACTTCAATGCACTTTATGTTTTAATTATATAACATATTTAATGTGACTCTCTTCCATCAGTTATAGGCCTGTACAATATTATTTAATGTATGAGTGGGGTCAGGTTAAACATTTTATTATTTTATTTTATACTGGAATGTCAGTGCTAAATAAATATGTTCATATGTTTAATTGTTTATTCTTTGAAGCATTAATATTAATTTATACAATTGCAATGTTTTAATTAAAGTGGTTAGTAACATTCAGAGCCAGAAATGCAATGGCTCTAATAATTTACATAATAATTTCTTTCAGTGTTTCGGTCAAACCATTTCATTTGGGTGCATCCCTAATGGAAACTCCAGCATATTGTTTCATTTAAATCTGAAAAAAGAAACAATATCACATTATAATATGAATGATCTCTGCCTGCTGTTAAAATGTTGTCATCATACAATGAACTTTGCTTTTACTCTATTATTTTAATAAAGCTGGTTGTGAAGGTTTGAGGTCAGTGGTTTAGCTCAGTGGTAAGTTTCTTGCCTCCTGTGAGGGGGACCTGAGCTCTAATCCTGGTTCATATACTAAACTTTGTTTCTTCTGGGAGATTAATAAAGGTCTATTTTATTCTATTCTATTCTATGATAAACTTTAAAAAAAAAAAGTATGTTAGAATAATATGAAACCTTTCAGTTCCAACAGTACAGGATCCATTTTCTTAAAGGTAGATAAAAACTGATTAAAATTGTGTTTTTGAAGTTATTGTTTTTCAAATACACATCACACACAATAAATATCAAATAACTATATCCTATACATTATCTTTCTCAAATATATACATCTAGTTCAAATAAAATACAGTATATAAATATATAATCCTGGCTACTCTGTATCTGTAACACACTTCAATAAACAGGATCAAAAACTAACTCTAGAAATAAAAAATGTCTCAGGGGTCACTGGACATTTGTGATTTTAAAATGGGGTCACGACCCAAAGAAGGTTGAGAACTCCTGGGGTAATGTGAAGAAAAAACGAAAGTTTATATCAGAATACTAGTTTAGTTTCCAGGTGAAAAAAAAGTTACAGGAGGGGCCCAACAATATGGTTATTACCCAGGGTCCAAAATGTGGAGCTACGCCCCTGCCTTTCCCCCACATATTAGTCTATTATTAACTTGTTGTTGGCTCCTCCCCTCACCCTCTAATAGCACAATACCATTATTATAATTATTATAATATCACACACACTTACTGTATTATATCTACAATTTGTAAAAACTGTCTATGATCTATAGTATTTTATCTGTAATTGTCTCTGACTTTGTGTTGTATGTGACAAAAAAATAAAAACATATATCCATATAGACACACATGTACATCTGTACAAACATACTGTATATACATACAGTACATGTACATATGTATATATACATACATGCATGGACATAATATTTATAAATACATAAATGTATCTCTCTCTCACACAGACTCAAACCTTTTCTCTGCAGAGTTTGTTCCTGGAGGTCTGCTGTCCTTCCTGTTTCAGATGTTGGTCAGTTCTTCATCAGTGTGTGTGTGTGTGTCTGCTCTGTGACTGTGTGTGTGTGTGTGTGTGTGTGTGTGTGTGTGTGTGTGTGTGTGTGTGTGTGTGTGTGTGTGTGTGTGTGTGTGTGTGTGTGTGTCTGCTCTGTGACTGTGTGTGTGTGAGGTGAGAACTCTTCCACGCCCTCATTCCTTCCCAGTATAAAATATGTGAAACCAGTCCAACCTGAAGCTGCTCCCAGAGTCCATGACGTTTTTATTTTTTAATTATTATAATTATTGTTATTAATCTTTTCTTTGTCTTGTTTAGTTTTGTTCTTTACTTCAAATGTGTTTGTTTTTAATCTTTGTGGCGTCCAGTGTGGACAGTAAAGTAAGAGTTTCATTGTTCAGGAAAACATGTTTCCTTACTGTGTACATGACAATAAACACTGTGAATCTAGAAATAGATGCTCTCAAGGGCCAGATTTGGCCCCCGGGCCTTAAGTTTGACACCTGTGCTTTAGATGCTTTAGAAAGCCTTTGATCAGTTAGTGTATTTATGTATTTATATATTTAAGTGTAGCTATTTATGAAGTGGGTCCTTTAATCTCAACTATTCATCCTTTATTTATTCATTAGATTGATTTAGAAAAGAAACTGTCAGGTTCTGTTTGTGTTTAGCACTTTTGTTCTGAGTCTTTGTTTATTCTGTGTTCTAGTTTAACTCTTGTCTGTGTTTCAGGTGTTCCTGCTTGTGGCTCCACCCCCCAGTGATGTCTGTGTGCTTGGTTGGTGATTGATTAGCTCCCTCATGTTTCCACACAGGTGTGGCCCATTCCTAATCAAGCTTCCCTCACTATTTAGCTGTGTGCTTGGACACAGTATGACTGTGGGATCATTGTATGTTGTCTCTCCTCCTCGTGTCCTGCTGTGTTTTGTTCCCTGTACCTCCTCCTCGTTGGATTTAAGTTACTTTTGTTTGGTAAATAAACATGGATTGGTTCAAGGAATGCTACTCCTGCATTCTGCCTCCTTCTCTCTCTGCGTTTGGGTCCACACCCACACTGGACCATGACAGAAACATGACATATTAATTAACTTATGACATATGTAAATATGATAGCAGCTAGCAGAACGCTAGCAGCTAGCAGAGTGCTAGCTGCTAGCAGTTAGCACTAAACAGAAACGCTGATTGCATGGCAACAGTGGTCTATAAATTTATTTCATTGAAGTTTAATGTAATTTTAAGATAACTGTGTATTTTAATGCAAATGTAAAGAGTGACATCATAGTTCATGTTTTATACAGTTAGGATTAGCTTGATGTGTGTTCATTACTGATATTTTATCATTTATTGTTAAATCTGGAAGTTTTGGATCTTTTCACAAAAAGTGAATGTCAATAGTAAAACATTTTAGTATTAATAATAATAATTGATTAGCTAAATTATCACCAGAGCCACTTTAAATGTTTCTATTTAGTATCAAAGTTACAGTTTGTACTAAAGTCTTCAAGCTGCAGCTGTTTAAGTTCAATTTTTGTTTTTTTTATTTTGGATAAAGCTATTCGTGCAATGCCTTTAATTTAATCATATTAATCATTTATATTTTGAACCTGTTACTGAGATATTTATTTAAATTAACTTTTGTTTACTTGTTTGTGTTCTTTTGTGTGTGTGTGTGTGTGTGTGTGTGTGTGTGTGTGTGTGTGTGTGTGTGTGTGTGTGTGTGTGTGTGTGTGTGTGTGCCAGGAACTTACCGTCATTACTTCATTGGATGAAAAATGTAGAACCAGTCCAACCTGAAGCTGCTCCCACACCCAAACACACGCACACACACACACACACACACACACACACACACACACACACAGTAGCAGAACCTTTTCACATTAGAATGCACTCATAATAATGAGAAACAACACTTAAACATTGAAGCTCCGCCTTCATTTTCAGTCACTAATCTATCCGTTACACGACTTTGTATTCACTCATTTTATAATAGAGGCAAACTCTATACCTATTTTTTTTTTAAACTTTCATAAATAAATATTTCATGAGTAATATAGTTGTCTTTGTCATATTTTATTTGGCATTAGTAAATAATTATGCACACTTACAGATATTGTACATGAAATGAGTGATAACACGTGTTATAAAGGCTATTTTACACAAAAGTTTGAGAGCCACTGCGTTCCACTACACGTAGCTAGTTTGTTACACTTTCTAGGCTTGGACTCAATTACATTTTACAATTTCTTATTTCCTTACTGTGTACATGACAATAAACACTGTGAATCTAGAAATAGATGCTCTAAAGGGCCAGATTTGGGCCCCGGGCCTTGAGTTTGACACCTGTGCTTTAGATGCTTTAGAAAGCATTTGATCAGTTGGAGTGGCTGTATTTATGTATTTATATATTTAAGTGTTATATTATATTTATATATATTAAGTGTAACTCCTGACCCCCAGGTTGAGAACCCTTATGTTAAAGGATACTGCAGAGCCTTCACGTAGTTCTGAACCACCTGCAGCCAATCAGAGCCACTCATGGAGGGTTTGAAGCCACAGATGCTGCAGGGTGAGAAAACACGCACGCACTCACACACGCACACAAATGCCTCAGGGACGCGTTCACACAGATTCTGTGTCACAAAGTCACATGTGTTAGAAAAAAGACACACAAACACCACTTCTACTACACATTATTTGTGTAAACATTTGTTCCTCTAAAGATGTTTATTATGAAGATGAAGCGATCATCTGTAGTTTAAAGATGTGTAGCTCTGTGGGCCTGTACTACAAAGCTGGATACGTATATCCTGGATTTATCTCCGTTAGCGGGTTTCACCTAACCAAACATTCTCTGTCAGAGAGCAGCTGCACTATGAACTGAGATATCAACTCACTCACTTAACCCAGGTGATTTCAGCCTGGCTACGTGCACGCTCCTGTGACAGGGGTGGGAAAGGACCCCCCACACTTAGTGTATAGCAGCACAATACTGCACTAAGCTGTATCCCACCATCCCTGTAGAAACAGTTACATTTCACTAAAGTTTAGGAATACAAACACAACAAGAACAATAATAATCACTAAGCAGTTTTATTCCTATCTATCAAAACATGACTGTTACTGAAAAAGTACAGTCATGTTCATCAACCTTTAAATCTCAATGTAACCTTTAAAATACCAGAAAATAAACCACACACTCACAGGGAATTAAATAGCAAAATAATGTTTAGTTTTAGGAACAAAAATGTATTGACAACATAAATAAACGGTGGTTGAGGTATTTTATGTTTCTGTTTTACAATCACAGTATGATTATCCCCATTGTCTGTGTGTTGTGTTTCAGAGGGTACTCACCTTGGATTAAAACATTTCTGGATTTTTACATATATTTCTTCATTATCATTATTAGGAAAGATCTGTAAAATTACATCAGATTTTATGTCAAATTTGAATATTAAAGAAATATGTTGAATTACCTTTAAAAACATATTAATATTGTAATATCATATTATGTTAGATACTTGTAATTCTAAAGGTAAATATTTAAATTACTTCTGGTTACTGTTAAGTTACATTTATTACATTGTAATATGGAAAATGGTCAGAAACCTGTAAAAAAAATACAGAAAATTGTATGTAAAATTACAGTTAAAATGTCATTAAAAACATAATATTAATGTAATCTTACATTATGGTTAATTAACCTTAATTTTAAACAGAAAACTTTAAATTACTGAAAATGTCTGTAAATCTACTAGCATTTCATTGTTTTAATGAAAAACTGGAAAAATCTGTGCAAAATTACAGAACATTTCCTGTAAATGTACTTTATTTTTTACAGTGTACCTCCTTTCCTATCCACTGTTACTTTAGCCCCAGAAGTGTTTAAGTGGTGGCCATGCTAAATACATTCATATGCACAGGTCAAACTGTTGAACTGAGAGGCAGTTGTTGAATTTCATAAAGTCTCACCTGGACCAACCTTGACCCATGAATACATACAACAAGTGAAGCCTGTTGCTATGGTGATAATGTCACATGATTACAGGGGGAGGAGCATTAAAGAAGACCATCAGCTCACACACTCACTGACTGTCCTATTGGTTTACTCATTAAAAAAAACTACTTTTCTAATTCATAATTTACCCTGTGTGTGTGTGTGTGTGTGTGTGTGTGTGTGTGTGTGTGTGTGTGTGTGTGTGTGTGTGTGTGTGTGTGTGTGTGTGTGTGTGTGACAAACAGCATACGTTGATTCAACATTGATTCGACGTTGGCATTTCAATCATAAAAATTCAACCACAAAACAACATTGATTCAATGACATCTTTTCAACATTGGTTATTGGCTAGAATTTGATGATTGATTGATGGTTGATCCACCATCAATTGTCGACCTTAACCAAAAATCAACCTTTTTGACCATAATTCAACATTAAACATATTTTGCTGTCTGGGCTTTTACCTTTAGGATCTTCACCTTCATGGGCTGCAGGCCGTTGAAGAGGCCAGAGCGTCACTATGGATCAAATCCTGCAATGTCATTCTAAAGTGAAAAAAAGAGGTAGTTTAAGTTGTAAAAGCTACAAGGTCATGATTAACCAACTACACTGTCATAAAATAAAGTCACATCAATGAACTGACAGCTCAGTGACTGGTTCACATTTTATATCACACATTTATAGAGACTTTTTTCTCTAAAATTAGTGTTTTGATCATGTTTGTTTTACAGATACAGAGTAGCCAGTATCAGTGCACAAAGTAACAATAAGTGCAGGCTCAGATATTTATATACTGTATTTTATATAGATTTATATTTGACAAAGTGAAAGTAGAGAGTACAGTTTCTGAGATTGTGATAGAGTGGGACACTCTGAAGGGAATAATACTGGTCAGAGAGAAGGGCACGGAGAATATGTTACCAGTGTATTTATTATTGAAGTTGGTTTACAGGCAGGGATGATGGTGAGGGTACAAATAATTATGGGTATGTGTTTGGTTCTTTAAAGGACACAAATAATAAGACATTATTAATCATGTACAAATAATAATATTAACACCATTTATATTGTACAGATATATATAAATATATATTTCAAGAATAAACATTGAATCAAACCATCAAAATATATTAACTCAGTCAAAAAACCCAAATAAACAGCAAAACAGCCAATGTGCATAAAGGGTTAATAGATAATGAAAGGATTCTAGATGTTTTTGACTCCCTCTAGTGGATGCAGGCGCGACTGCACCACATGGACCAATCACCTGAAGTGCTCATGAGCAGAGAGTATTAATTACATCTAGGTGCGTCTGACGTGATGCAGAAGCTAAATGAAATCTAGCAGTACAAATAAAAGATGTGTAAACATCAATATAACACACAGGAATACAGTTTACAAAGCTGAATAAAGTTAGCTACACATTTCACAGTTTACCACAGCTTATAACACAGTCACATGACCTATAAAGACCTAAAATACACCCAGAAAATATTCTAACATGTACATAAGATACAGGAAAGCAAAGCAAGTGGGAGTAAACAATGTCTAAACAAGTCAGATGATAATATTAGAGTCTTAATAAACAATAAAACTTACTTTAACTTAGTCACACACAGAGAGCCCTCATCCCTTAGAATGTAGTGTTAGTGTAACCGGCGTCAGACCTAGGGGAATCTGAGCGGTCACATGAGATACACAGGCTGAAGAGCACTGTGGACCTGTAGGTGAATGAAGAGAGAGAGACGTAGTTTTCACATCTTTATCGAGCCAGCGCCATTTTACTTCTCAGAATAACAAAACACATTTTCTTGAAGCGGTATCACACTTTGTAGACAAACATCATTTTCACTATAAAATAATAAATTAAACATAAATGACAATAAAAAAAATTACTTCAAATAATATTACAATTATAGCATATAGACAAATGCCTAAAAATACTATAACTAATAACCTTTCCCCTTAACATACTACCAACATATATCTATTGTGGCTGACACAATATCCAACAAACACACTCTATACTGTTTAAACATAAAACACTATTGAAACCACCTGAAGCTGCAACCTATTCATAAGGTTTCAGTCTCTAAGGGACCGTTTTAATATAACATTTAACACTGTACTGTAGTTTCATACACTTAACATTTGAAACATACTTCTATTAACATAGACAAACATTTTGAACATAGTCACAATAACATTATCAAGTCAAACACTATACATTCTAAAGCTTTTTTTATAAGATACACTGACGGTACCTCGTGCTCTCCTTCCTTACTCTAATGGCGGTGGTAACGCTCAGCCATACACTATTAACTTTGAACAAAATATAAGTTTCTCCTAGTTCTAACTCTACCATACAACTTCACTAACCGGATTCCTAACCATTTCCTTTAAAGTATGGGTTAGTAAAAGGCATACACTATTGTAAAACTGTACCTGTAGGTGAATGAAGAGAGAGAGAGACGTAGTTTTCACATCTTTACCGAGCCAGCGCCATTTTACTTCTGAGACGCGCTGATTTGGCCCAATCTCTTATTCTCTTTCTGCCCTACAAGCACGCGGTCGCCATCGTCTGACCAAGCGGTGTAACTGCACACCATTAAAAGTCAAGAGTCATATTGTAGAAAATATTTTTTAAAAATAGAGGGTGGTTGTTTTAAATAAAACTTATGCATTTTTGACTTCCTTACATTAGTACTGAGAATGGATGCGCTCAGAAAGGAAATGACATAACAACCAAGCAGTTTCAGAATAAAAGAACTGTAAACGTAAGACTTTCTGACAGACAATTATGTATTGATTTTTTTAATTGTGCAAAATAGATAAATAAAAAAAAAAAATTAATTAATTAATTATTTAATTATTTAAAAATTACTTTTTTTTTATTTATTTATTTACTTTATTTTTTTTAAATATGTATTTTTAGAAAGTAAAAGTATAATTTTAGTCAGTTTTTTTTTTTTAATTTTCAATATCACAAGACATTTCAGGTGACTCTATTTTATTTCCAAGTGACCCTACAGAGGGTCACGACCCGGAGGGGCAGTGGGCTGCCAAGGTCTGAATTAATTTTTAAATTAATATTATTATTACATGTTTTAATTTATTTAAAAATGTATTTTTTTATTTAAAAAAAAAAAAAAAAAAAAAAAATATATATATATATATATATATATATATATATATATATATACACATACATACATACATGGGGTCACTACCCTAGTGTTGAAAAAACCGTGATTTAACCCACCAGGGCCGGCCCGTGGCATAGGCAGTATAGCTAAATGCTAGGGGGCGGCAAAAATAAAAATGATGAATAACACAATCAAAGCGCTGATATTAGTATACTTAACTTGATAGTATTATTAAAATTATTATAATTAAAATTGATTGACAGTTGTCCGAGGCATGACCCTGGGCAGCTGGACCAGATGTTTACTGTTTACTGCTGCAGCAGTGACGTCATGTCTAAACAACCAAACTAATGATCTGGTGTCCAGGGAAGAAAAACACAGAAAGAAGAGGAAAATGTGGAAAAGCCAGAGGTAAGTCAGTGTTTGACTATCATGGATTAATGAATTGTCATGTTTTATCAAACAAGTTAGCAGAGCGACTATGCTAAGACATGTTAGCAGCTAGTGCTAAACACAAACAGATAAAATACTAGCTTAACAAAAACATTGGTTGCATGGCAACAGCTGTCTATTTTACTTTACACAGTTCACAAGCACAATTGAAGATTTACACATGATACTTCATGATAAATACACACAGATGTAACCACATAAAAGTTACTGTTATTTGATGTGTTAAGTATTCAGCATTTATAAATACATATTTAAGTTTTCAGTAAATCATTAACAAAGTATAAGCTTTCTATGTCAATGTGTAAGTAGACAAATGTGGTGGGGCTATGTCCTTATTTTATTTATATGTTTGTGTCAATTTTTAGGATTCTAATTATTTTTTTTTATGACACTTTACAGCAGTTGACAGACACTTGAGGGTAAAATCCGCTAGGTGGCAGTGTGACTGTGTGGTTACCGTGTTTTCCATGTGCACTGTGGAGGGAGGTTGAGTGATAGTCAGCTCTCTTTAACACTAAGGAAAAAAAAAGATCAAAACATGGGATTTTTGACGTGATGTCTGTCCAGTTTGTATGTGTTTGTAACACCACGGCCCAACTTGAAGGACCAGAGAGGAAGACAGAGGACGCTGAGAACAACTCTGTGCTTGGTTGAGAGTTTATTTTAACTGTCCATTGGTTCAGCAGGTCAAACAGGTTGTTAACCTGGACAAAGGAAGAAGAGGGAAAGTTAGAATCAAAGCATAATTAACAATTTTCTCATGCTGGGATTTTATATCTGCATTTAAATTAAAGAATCTAAATGTACTGTTATTTTTAGTTAACTTGATCCATTTTCCTGATTTAAACTAAATGCTTTTGTAATATTAAACAGTATGCTCAAATTATACTCACCTAATAAACCAATACACAACTAAAAATCAAACCTAAAATGTACTTAATTTATAAATAGTTATTATAAATCCTTAGTTTGAAATTTATTTAAACTTGGAAATACTTGTAATCTCAATTACATTTTCCTCAAATTGCATTTATTTATTTATTTAATGTATTTACTTACTTATTCATTGTTAATTTATTAATTAAATTGTAAACACATATTTTACTAAGTGTTAAGTATTAATATCCATCACTTTAAACCAACTATAATAATTTTCAATTTATGACATCACCTGGAACTTTTTCTTTATCTTTAACTAAAGACTTACTTTTGATCATTTTACTTTAGTTATTTAACCAAATAGTTCTTTTATTAACTTAAACACTACTCAAATCAAATATTCTACTAAGAAAGGATGACGTCTCACTGATCAGACCATTCCATCTGCTGCACAGTTAGTGCATTGCACACGCCTGCCTGTCAAACACGCGCTGACCTGTCTGTCAAACTCACGCCTACCCAGAGTATTTTATCCTTAACGTACATTACCCAATGATTAACATACCGTCTCTGCTCCTCTCTCATACACTGCACTCTAATGTCAGCTGGATGGCTCTGCTCGCGCTGTGCGCCCTGCTGCTCTGAGGTGATGTCCTCTGCCCATTACGCAGCTGATCCAACCCCACCTGATGGTGCACCGATTTCATGTCTCCTACACCAGTAAGATCTTTCCAACACTTGTGACTCAGAAACCCACTCCTAAAACGGATTTATTTTCAACATTTTTTTTGGACTGAGTTAAAGTTGTGCACAACAAAAAGGGACTAAAGCTACGGCGTATTTTTTTTTTTTTTTTTTTTGCCAGTTTTTATTTTATTTTTTTGTTTTGGGGAATACATTGTGGTATTGTTAATGCAAAAACCTGTGAAAATTGTTAAAATAATAATTTTGGTATAACAACCTAAGCAGTTTGTGTCTGTGCATTATTCTCTGTGTGAAGTCTTTCATTTTCTACAGCCAAAGACTCATTTGTTTATTTTTTTATTTTTTTTTTTTGTCTTTACCCCGAACCAGGACATCATTTAATGAAAGTGGTGATTCCAGACCTTTAGTTTAAATTTTCACAAAATTTGTTTAGAACCAGTTACACATACATGATAAAACACGTGAAAATTGTGGATATATTTGTGGATATTTTTGAGACAAAACTCTCCCATAGAATGGATGGAGCTTTTTTAGCTTGTGTTGGTTCAAACTGTTTTATAAATCACCATCAAAAAGACACTATTTTAATAAATAGTTTCTTTGTTCAATACCTCTGTGAACTGCAATTCTTTAAATTAATGTGTGTTCATTTCTACAATTTCAGTAATGGTATGTTAAATCTGGACGTTTTGCATCTTTTCACAAAATAGTAAAATATTTTAGTCATAAGTATTTAGATTAAAAAGAATACTTGATGAGCCAACCCACCACTATCTATCTATCATTTATTTGTATCTTGTTTTTGTGCAAAGCCTTACTCTAATAATATTAATATTTATTTATTTATTTATTTATTTATTTATTATTTATTTATTTATTTTTAACCTGTCACTAAGATATTTAAATTGGCTTTTATTTACTTGTCTGTGTTCTTATATGTGTATGTGAAACCCTTTCATCAAAATTAAATAAAATGTCAAAAAAGTAATTTTGCTCATGTTTTCTCCTTCTATAAAGCCTCTTTGTGGATATATTGAAGACCACTATGCAAGTGTTAGAAATTATCCTGATAATAATAATATAACAATAATGTAAAAATCAATTACTTGGAATAAAAAAAAACTGCATATAAGGGGGCACTATAAGAAAATCTGGCCTATATATATATATATATATATATGTATATATGAGTGAATGTCTCAGACAATAGGACACTGTGTATAGTGTACAGGAACATCTGTGCAGAGTATGGGCTGGAAACCTCAAGGTCAAAGTGGGAAACACCTCCAAAGGTGGTAGAGAATGACCGAGCCAAGATCCTGTGGGACTTCCAGATACAGACGGACAGAATGGTAATGGCGAACCAACCAGACATTGTGGTGGTGGACAAAGAGCAGAGGAAAGCCGTTGTAGTCGACATAGCAATACCAAGCGACTTCAACATCAGGAAAAAGGAACACGAGAAACTAGAGAAATACCAGGGGCTCAGAGAAGAGTTGGAGAAAACCTGGAGGGTGAAGGCATCAGTGGTGCCCGTGGTCATTGGGGCACTCGGGGCAGTGACCCCCAAACTGGAGGAGTGGCTCCAGCAGATCCCAGGAAATACATCAGACATCTCGGTCCAGAAAAGTGCAGTTCTAGGAACAGCAAAGATACTGCGCAGAACGTTCTCCTCAAGCTCCCAGGCCTCTGGTAGAGGACCCGAGCTTGGAGGAAAAAAGAGAGACCGCCCGAACCTAATGTTTGTGCTGATTATTGTTAACTGACTGCAGAGTGTCAGTGGTTCAGTGAGGACATGAACCAGTTTCCACTGAGGATCCAGTAACACTAACGGCTCTGATCATAACCAACTGCCCTTTGATTGTTAGAGCTTTTCATTTTAATCCAATTTCCTTTGCAGTGTTTCTGTTTGACCGTTTGTGTAGTACTTTGCACCTTCTACATTTCTTAGTTGAGTTTCTAGGTGTAATTTTTAGTTGTTTTTTTTCCCCTACAAAGTATTGTCATTGTTTCCACTAATTTGGTTTATTGCTCCATTTGGTAAATTAATAACTACGTTGTTTGGTTTTTACACCATTCTAACTGGTCATGTTACTCCTACTTGACTCTGAGACCAAATGAGTCATTACAAGGCTAACATTTAATTGTTTGGTTCCCCGTATGTTGCACAGTTTGGTAGTTTGTTAAAATGAAGCTGTAAAAAGTCAAACAGGAGTATTATCTCCAAGTCCTTTTTAGAGACAGGTACATTCATTGTACCGTACAATGCAAAATTGTGTTGAAATGAATGACCAAAGGAAACCCTACACATGATCATTTTAATTAACACACCCAGTTCAAACAAGAAAAAACATTACAGCAGACATCTGATCTCAACTGTCTGTATGCTTCAAACTGTAGGCTCAGTGTAAACTAATAATAAACTAGAATATTAGCATTTCCTGAAGTTCAAGTTAGGATGCATAGCTGAAACACACCCCTATTTGGCTACTGGACAAAAAAAAGAACACCATCCACCAATCAGGAGCCAGCAAAAGGAATGTCAGTGTGAATTTCATTGTGACATCATCACACACTCTGCTGATGACATCATCAGGAGCTGATCACACATCAAAGGACTCAGCAGCAGATTGAGTGTTCTTTAATGAGGGAAAACCTTCTGAGAGAGACACTATAAGCTACAAACTCCTTGGACTCAGTGAATTTACTTTATATCTGTCACTCTGACAACAGCAATATTTTTGATCTAATGATGGAAGTGCATCAGTTCAATGTAAAGAGTCTGGAACAAACATGCTTTGAAGTCCTTAAGGATAATATCTGCCCAGAAAACTGCATCGGGCTGTGGCAGTTTGCAAAATCCTGTTATATTCCCATTTTGTTTCAACTGAAGTATGAGGCCTTTCACTTTATCTGTGAGAATTTTGAGGAGGTTTCACTCTGTGAAGAGTTTTTGCAGCTTGAGGTGCAGGAGCTGGCTGATATCCTGGGTCAGGATGACCTTACTGTGACCCAGGAGAGCAAAGTTTATCAAAGTGTTTTAAGATGGATAAACCACATGCCTGAGGAACGACAGGGAGCCATTTCTACTCTGTTACCAAAGGTACGACTGGGGCAGATGGACAAAAGTTACATCACAGACAATGTGCTTAACAATGATGTGGTAAAAACAAACCCTGAGTCCCACCTCTTCGTCTCTGATACCCTTAAAGTCATGTCTCAACCTTCGTTACTCTGCTCTGAGTCTGGGATCAACAACACCTTGTTTTGCCGTCGCTTGCCAAACGCCATCTTACTAATGGTTGAATTATATTCTAAGACCATGGAGGCCTTTGACTACAGAACTAACAGCTGGATCACAGTTCACATTTATCCTAGTCTGGAGAATTCTATGACTCACTTATTCTTCTACAACACTGTCTTCCTTGGTGGATACTTCTATATTTTGGGTAATGGTTTATTATTCACAAGCCCCTCGGACAGAATGTGGAGGTTTAACCTAGTCACACACACTTGGCAGGAGATGTCACCAATGAAAGAGTCACGGAGCTCTGGGAGTGTTACCGTGCTAAAGGGATACATCTATGCTATGGGAGGCTACTGGAATCATACCTCACGAAGAACTGCTGAACGCTACCAGCCCGACATCAACCAGTGGACGTTCATTGCATCAATGAATGAAGGGAGGATCAGGGCCAGCTGCACCACACTGAACAACAAGATTTACATATGTGGAGGACAGAGTAATAGAGAACTGAATACTGCTGAGTATTACAACCCAGACACCAACCAGTGGACACTGATCACTCCTATGGGAACACCTCGGTGTGACCTTGGAGTTGTTACATACATGGGCCACATTTTTGCAGTTGGAGGAAACGATGGGTCCAGACATCTGAGGTCTGCTGAGGCTTATGACCCAGTGACCAACACCTGGTACGATGTCCCTGAAATGGTCCACACACACTGGAACTTTGACATTGCAGTGATGAACAAGCGGATCTTTGTTGTCTCTTGTCACACAAAAAACAGAATTGTTGAGTGCTATGACTACACTACAAATACTTGGTCTGTGGTATTTTCTTGCATGGACCACCGCAATGAGAGGGTGAAATGCTGTGTGATTTCTGGACTTCCCAACATGGCTGAGTACTGTTCACCTTATAAACCCATCATACCCAGGACACAGGTCTAAATAAGTCTAAACTAGATACTGAGATGGAGCAAATGTTATTTTCCATGATCCTAACTGGGAGTGTAACCTGCTCTGACCAGGTCTGTGTGTATCAATAAAAGTGTTTAAAGACAGTAGAAGAACTAATGTGTGAATAAATGGATCAGTTCATGTCTCAGCTCAGATGGGATGGTTTTAATCAGCCTGGATCAACCTGAGTTGATGATGATCTAGAAAAAAAAGGAAATTTTAGTGGTGACAACATATAGCAGACGTGTAGATGTACTGAATTTAATTAGAATTAATGTTGTGGTTAGCATGTATTTATTTTAAATATCAAGACAAAACAATGCAATTCTGCGACACAACAAACCATTGAAAAAAATAGAACCTATTTTAACATTTAGAATAATGCACTATAATACAATATAACACCTACAGACCAGGTTAGGTGGTCAGCCTAAGTTTTATTGTTAGACACGTTGTCCTAACCAACAGGACAGAGGAGTTCATCTGTTGACCAATATCATAGTTAATGTTGTTGTGGACTGTCCCAGAAAAGCTGCTGCTCTCTATTTGATCTTAAAACAAAGCCTTTGCTGCAAATAAGGCTAAATAAAATGTAAGAAAAAACACTACATTTGAGGAGAATTCTTAAAACAAGAGACATTATCTGTTCATGCAGCAAGTTAATCTTATAATAAGAAGGTCCTGATAAATATTCTAAAGGGTTAAAATTAGCAGAAATGGATGATTATTAGATTAAATAACAAAATCAAACTTCCTACAGCACAATAACAAGTGAAATATACTGACTATAAACAAATAATTCTTGTTCAAAAAGAATTTTTTTTAATGTTTTTTTTTTATTTTGGCAAATGAAAGCTTCAGAACAAGAAGAAAACGACTAATCTCAGTAAAAAAATGACTCAGTATTAATGAAAAATGATTAAGCTGTTTCTTGATACAAGTTGACTCATCTTGAAATAAACCTAAATCTATATTAAAACTAAAACCAACATTTTAAAACCAGTTTTTGTTTTTAGAATAAACATCTTATCAGAATCACAACCAGGAGTATGAGTACCATCAACATTTATTAACAGTATGAACCGTACACCAGAAACAGTAGTTGCTGCACACTTTTTATGTCAAATTTAAGACAATTTAAGACTTTTTTTTAAAGCAAAACAAATAGAAATGAACAAAACACATAATATGCTGCTGTATAAAGTGCTGTGATTTGTCACGTGAAGAAGGCAAAAACAAAATGATCAAACATTTGTGCAACACTACAATGTAAAGTATTCAAACATGTCTCAGTTCAAGGTCCATCTAACATGTGAGACCTAAGGACACTGAGGGAAAACTTGTGGCGTAGCTAGCCAAGTCAGGCACAAAACAACTTATTCAAAGGCATTGCAAACAAAAACAACTGTGAACTTGTAATAGAGAATAAGAACGCTACGTCAACTGTATAAACTATGGAAGTATATCTGTACCACAATTCAATTTAAAATTCATTAACAGAAATGCTTTTTCATTTTCAGAATATAGCTGCATTTTTTAACTCATAAATAAAATGAATAATAAATCATCCATTTTCATTTTCTTCTTCCCTTAAACATGACGCTCTGGTGGGAGGAGTCAATGCAGATTGGAGAAGAATTACAAACGGTGGAAAATCAGATGATTTCAGGTCAAAATAATGTGAGCAGCTGATTTTCTGAGGGTGCACAGATCCTAGATGACTAAGATAGTTTATAAATGTGATGACTGGACAACAATAGAGTCACACATAAGTAGTTTGATATTTGCAACCACTGTTTATTTGTCAAAGGTCACATGTTTATTCAATGAAACTTTATTTATACAGGGACAATTCCAACAATAGTCACCTCGTAGCGTGAGATAACAGGCAACACATTGTGTGATCATTGGTTTCTAAGAAGGGTTTACAGATGAAAAGCTCTATTATAGCTAAGTGTGTGCTAATATGCTAACTATTGTAATATACAGTTTTTAATAGCAGACATGATATTTACAGTCATAATATATTGTGTTTCTGGGTGTGTAAAGGTTACAGATATGTTCCAGTGAGTCATTATTATTTTGATAATAATTTGAAAATATGTTCTAAATAATATTTCATCCCAAGGTTCCTTTATCAATGCATATATGGTAAACAATACCAAAAGTCCATATATTAATAACAATAAAACTTTGTAAATCTCCCCCATGTGACCAAACTATAACACTGCATTTTTATTTTTTCCATTCATTATTAAATAATGATGACATGTATGGTGACCATACGTCTGGTTTTAGACATGTCCTCTTTTGTTTTCACCTGGTGTCAGGGCTGTGTGGGGATATTTTACAAATTTCTGGGTTTCCCAGGGACAATGAATGCATCTCGAGGCATGCGTTAATTTAAAAGACGTACCTCCACAAAAATGTGTTCTGTCACCTGCAGTCATAGATTTTTTTATGCTATAGATATAGAATCAACTGCACTTTGTAAAAAAGACAAACAAACAAAATTAATGTGTTACCATTGTTATTTTGATTTAAAAAAACAATCATTAATACCCCATTTTTTTTGTATTTGGTTTTTATATTTTCCTGTTTCTGGTTTTAAATTAATTAAAAAATTACAGGAAAAAAGTGTCACTAAAGTAGATGTTTTACGTAATAACATGCTCCAAAGGTAATTATTAGTTATGTTTGCTGTGTCAGCATGTCTTTCATGTAATGTACAGGAAGTGACTTTAATTCAATTTGTTGAAAATTATTTCCTAGACAAACAAATGCAGTTATTCTGCATCATGCAGTGATAGACACAACAAACATATATACAGCTGTTATGTTACTGCACAATATCATATAAGTTAGCTGTTACCATAATAGCTTTATATTGTAACAGCTCTGCTGTTTGTTGGATGTGTCCGTTGTAGATGTTCCTAATTCCTACAGCGTTGGCAGTCAGTGAAGGCAACTTGAGGATGCGTAGTGGAGATGTGTGTTTACAGTCTATGGTGTAGAGAGTTTGTGTCAGAAGTTAACTTTGGATTCATCTTTGTAATTTACCTTTCCATGTTTTATTTGGTGTGGTCACAGCAAACAGTGACTCAGGAATTTTCATGCAGTGAAAACTCCTGAGTCATGATGGTAAACAGCTAGGCAGGCAGTATTGGTTTCACGTTTATGGTGAAGTGCTACGAAGTGTCACAATGTGTGTGTGCACTCTGTGTATCTGTTGCACGGTGTATATTCTGTTTGCTTTGAAGAAGTAATCCCACTAAGTAATCCCCATTTTTAATAAAAATACTGGTAATCTGATTACATGTTTTTAAATGTACTGTAACAGATTATAGTTACATTATTTTTGTATCCAGATTACATAACGCTGTTACTAGTAATCCATTACTCCCCAAGCCTGTGTGTGTGTGTGTGTGTGTGTGTGTGTGTGTGTGTGTGTGTGTGTGTGTGTGTGTGTGTGTGTGTGTGTGTGTGGCTTCAAACTCTCTATGAGTGGCTCTGATTGGCTGCACACACACACGCACACACACACATACACACACACAGAGGGCCTCATAGCTCAGAGGTTAGAGCACTGGTCTTGTAAACTCACTGAGGCCTTCACTCACTCCCAGTTGAATTACGAGGAGAAGGATTGTAGGAAAGACATTTTGGGAAAAAGAAAAGCCTGTTAATGTAAATCAGAAAAGTTTATTCAGAGAAGAAGAAAGTAGACACACAACTCCCTCAGATTGTTCCCATGACGACAGTTTCTCTGAGGAATGTTTGTCCTCCTTTACACATAATCAATATTATTGATTTAATCTAATTCTATATAATAAATAAATAAATAAATGGTCCTAAATCAAACAATAAATAAACTACACATATAACACAGGACAAGTCAACAACAGCTGTGTTGCCAGGTTGGGTTTAGAGTTTTTGAAGGAGATGATGTAGATAGATTTATGACAGTTTATGGTAGAATTAGAATATAATAACAGCTCTATCTGGATGGCTCTGTGACAGCTACACATTGTTGAGAGGAAAAAAATAAATAAACAGGAGACAGAAGGGTTTCATTCATAGACTTATTAAAAAGTTTATTTAGTCACTTTAAAGTATTTAAAAAGCTAAATGAGCCTCTGTTTAGATAGTTTTAGTAGCACAGGCTACATACCTGAGCTAACGTCAGTAAACTCTACTAAACTTACATTATTAGTTTTATGCTTAAAGATGTTAATTTACAGGTTCTCTGTCTGAAAACAGCTGCTGGTTTAAGAGTAAATTAGTGCAAAAAACAACCTTTTGGTCTGTGAAACCATTAAATATTGAGAATCAATCATTTCAGTAAAACAGATGATATTATCAGTTAAACATCTTGTAATAAGTGCAGGTAAATGTAGTATCTATATAGAGCCAGGAGGTGGTGGTAGAGCTACAGTATAGATGTGCTGTTCCACAGGTTGGACCATGTGAATAGATTGTAAACTTTCCATGTGACCAGCAGTGATTAGAACTCAGTGAAGGAGAACCAGCAGAACAACAAGGATGCTTTAAAAGCACAGAGTCAGTTAAACTCAGACACAGAGTAGCTCATCTGGAGGACTGGGACCATTCCTGGAGGACTGGGACCATTCCTGGGGGGCTGGTCTGATGTCAGCTGGAAAGTGATGGAGTGTGTGAGGCTGTGAGGGCTTGAAGCACTAGAAATAAAATGTGTTATTTCTGTGTCCAGTAAATACATTTTGTTAGTTTTGTTTTGTTCTCAGAGGAAAAAACTTCAGGGTTCACTGTTCAGTTACTGTTTATTTTATGCATTAAACAGTGTCATAAATGTATTTACCTCCCTATAGGCTACATGATGGAGCCAGTGCACTACTGATACTATTGGAATCATTTACAATCTCATTCTTATTTTTTTTTTCCCAAACTGCATTTTAGTCGAGTCGTAAAAAGTTACTCAGAGATAATAAACAAATTTACACAAAACAAAAAAGAAACAAACTACAAAGCAAAGCCACTCACTGTCACATTAGCATGTGAAGCACAATACAACAACTTAGACTATACACAATGTATCTATAATGACATATCTACAATTACACAAATATAAACATATATACACACATATATTTACACACAGATTAAACCTGTTCTTTCTTGGTTTCTTTTAAAACACTAAAAACTTAGACATATCTCAATATAAACTGTCAATATAATCTCCTGTATAACATAGGAGCAACAAAGACACAAAAAGTCATTTTACCTTTAACTGTAACAACAGATGAATTATATGGTATTTGTCCAAATGTTTCACTATGTTACAATGTTTGTGTTACTTATTCACTCGTTTCACGTGGCTTTTAAAACGCCTCCAGCTGGTTTACCAGGAGATTCTTGACATACATCACAATGCAATGAACTCTGGGTAATTCCCTTACAATACGTCTGTGGAGATGAAACTTACTGAAAAGGAACAAGAAGGGCTGAAAAAGCTTTCAAAAAATATATAGAATGTGAATTAAAACTCAATTTGTCTGGATATTAAATAATTGATATAGAATAATTAATACATTTATCTATGCATTTAATATGGTTTGCCATCTTGTTTTTAATAAATGAAGCAGGTGATTAACTATAGATGAAGTTAGTGTACTGGTCATGTCCTCCATTTTTTATCTCCAAGCAGCATAAATGAAAAATTATGGTTTTATTTTTATTTTCTTATCTTTAAAGATCTCGTTTTCATCCGTTCTATTTTTCTTATAAGTGATGTTAACATCTACCTAATAAATCAAAGATGGTCTCTTTGTCTGTCTGTGTGTGTGTGTGTGTGTGTGTGTGTGTGTGTGTGTGTGTGTGTGTGTGTGTGTGTGTGTGTGTGTGTGTGTGTGTGTGTGTGTGTGTGTGTGTGTGTGTGTGTGTGTGTGTGTCTGTGTGTGTGTGTGTGTGTGTGTCGTGTCTGTGTGTGTGTGTGTGTGTGTGTGTGTCGTGTTGTGTGTGTGTGTGTGTGTGTGTGTGTGGGGCGTCTGTTCAACCTGAAACGTTGTCACAAGCTTGTACACACGCTAAGTGTGTGTGCGTGTGTAATTTTGGAGTAATTTGATGTTGCAAAACGTTCATTTAAATGATTCCCTCTTGGTATTGAACGCTGTATGGAGCGTGCTACTTCCTGTTCTGGGTTCATGACGTCACTGTGTCACAGTTTGTCTCTGGTGTGAGAGTGTCGGTGTCACAGTCTGTGTTTTCTGTGTGTGTGTGTGTGTGTGTGTGTGTGTGTGTGTGTGTGTGTGTGTGTGTGTGTGTGTGTGTGTGTGTGTGACTGCTTCCACTGAGGAGTGATAAGAGTACAACAGCTTATTAATGTAAAGTTACATTAGGTTAACTGTTATTTATTACAGTGTATATTATAATCATGTTTTTTTGGAAAATAAATGATTCCTTTTTGTATTGACTTTTAATATAATCGTGTATTTGTAGAATAAACTATATTTGTATTGACATTACTGCATCAGACACTATTACTTACTCAAGTTGTTGACTGAGATTGTCTCTCAGATTGTCATACTGAGGTTGCCATGGGAAATTAGTGTAAGGAATGATTAAATAAGAAATGCTAAATAAATATTATTATTGTATGAATTTATGTCTTTTATCAGATTCTACCTAAACCACTGCTTTGGTACAAACTTTATTTATCAATTCATCATACACATGTCCTATGGGATTAAACCAATGAAATCACACACGCTATTTTACTTTGTACCCACAAATATTCCCCTTCATAACTCTACAGAATATGTAGACAGTTTTTGTAAATCCAACCTTCAAACACATTTGTCCATAATTGACAACTCTATTTAAACTCCCACATGAATACATACTTCTGATAGACACTGTACTCGTCACATCAATTCAATGAATCATAAACAATAAGCACTTTATTAATAGAAAGCTGTATTACTGATATGAAATATGTGATTACAAATTGTAAATTGTTTCTATGAGGTTTGAAGAATATTCCAATTTTTTTGTTTGTGGTTTTTTATTTATTTTTTTCAAAAAAGGTTACATTATTTATATATATTTTGTCGTGATGAGGGGAGCTGGGAGTTTTTAATTTTTCAAAGAGGGGTAGAGCAGAAAACGTTTGGAACCACTGTATTCAATGATATGCAGAAGTTACTTTAAAAAATAAATCTCAGTACAATTGCAAGTTACCTGTTAAAAAATGGAATCAGTAACTTACTCTATGTATCACTATATTATGTGATAGAGTAAGTGATTACTTTTGGATGACTTCAATACCAAACATGCAAATAATGACACAAAAAGATTCTTATTATTTGATTATTACTATTCTCCTTAAGCGCTTTTTTACGCGTATGCAGTTATTTGCGTATTCTCCGGTACAGGTTCCTGACACGCCCACCGCACGTAAATCAACCAATTGTACGTCATCTGTGAATGAAAGAGGTCTGAAGCAAAGGAGGCGGAGCCATGATGTCATTATTTTTAGAGATGTCTAGAAATCACTGAACATGGAGTTTTCCCAACGCTTGTAAATGTCATTGAAATCAGTGAAAATGATGAAGTGCACTTTTAATTTGAAAGGCCTTCATTGTTAAACAATATAACAGGTTGATTTGATCAGATTATTGATCAGATTACTGCAGGGTGAGGATTGGACACATATTTCTGTCTGAGCCACAGTTAAAATCTCTCTTTTTCCCCTCATATTAACACCAGATTAATGTTTCGTGTGTGGAAAGTTCACTGTCACCCACACATACTCAGGTCCTTTCTGACACTCCCATTTGTACAAATGCTCCATTCTCTCCCTCACCATACCTTCCATTTCTTCCTGTCACCACACAACCTCTCCACATCAGTCCAGTCAAACCTCGCCTCATTCATCATTCTCTTCATGTACAGCATCGTTTTCTTCTTCTTCTCACATCCTTCCAACTTATTATTCCACCCTAACACCATTGCTTTCATCAGTCTATCATTTCCCATTTGCATCACATGACCCGCTCGCTCCAGCACTTGCTTCTCAATCTTCCACCTTATAGCAGCCTTTTAGAATAGATTTGTGGAAATGTTCAAGTTTTCCTAGAAGTGAATATTTTTATGCATTGGTTGTAAATACAAATCCATCTCAGCTCTAGGTTTCCCTCCAATAATATATTACATTTACATCATACGCTCATAAGTAAGGAAATATTTTAAATGGTTTTACTTCTAAATGTTTCAAATGTTTGATATTATTTCCTGGTCATTGATTAGTTTTCAGACTCTTAGGTATTAATGGTTTGGTTGATTCATTTGCACTGTTTATTTTCAAAAGGAGAAGGTTCTACACTTTAAAGTTCATTTCTCCTCACATTCCTGATTAAATTAGGTTTTCATTTTGTCTCATCTATATTTCCATTGCAGTTCTCTGCAGAAAACCATCTTACTGAGTGGAGATGAAATTGTTGCAAATGTACAGCCACTATTTTTTTCTTCTTTTTGTTCTATAGGCTGAAATGGAAGCAACCATAATAATGACTCATCAGTCTGGTTTGTGCATTCAGTACATCTTTAGAACCTCTTAAATATTTCTAAGTTAATGCAGAATACTTTTGTCCTACGACGCCAAGAGGTCATCAATGATGACTTGCATGTCAAAGAGTTTCTGTAACGATGGCCTGGCCTTAAGATGGAATCACAGGTTAGAACATTTTCTTTAATGTGACCTATTGTTTGGAAGTATATGACCACCTCTTTCACTAGATATTTCAATCATCTGACAAATTCAGAGAGCATTCCATCTCTATGTTGTGTGTAAACTGTTGTTTATGTGACATATTATATTTTTGTCCCCTTCTTTACAGCTACAGTTGTTTTTATTTTTTATACATTTGTTTGGAATTTCACAGAATTTCACACCTCAACCTAAAAACTCATTTCTATGCTGAGTTAGACCGGCATATCCCCGTCTTATGAATTTGTTCAGGAAGAAAGTTGCTCACACAGAGAAGGTGGCAGAAGGCTTTGATCAGATCTTCAGATCTTATGACATCCAGGTGAGTGGATTGTGGTACTTTATGTATGATAACAATGGAACTGGGAGTTTTGGTGAACCTCTGTTTGAACTCCCATGACTTTAGACTAGAGCAGTGCTATATAATGACATCATTACCACTACAGACATTATAGGAGTTTTTGAATGAATAGCTTTATGCTTTTTCCAGTACAATCTAAAGCAAGAATGCTTTCACACACTCTTCAGGAACAAGATGATGCCAATTTTCAACGTGCTGCTGTCCTCGGTACCCACCCAACGTATCTGCATGAAGATGACTCTGGATTTCTGAAGACATGTGATGTAAGTATTTATTTTCATTCACTGTATAACATTAGTTACTTTCTTTAGGTGCCACAGCCAGATGAACCAGAAATCAATGACGTACCAGTTGGTCTTCTCCTGTCTGGTGCTGGTTCAACAGATACTATTGGCTTCTTCCCTGAAAAGGTTGCTGTTGTGCTTGAGGGTAACATAGTTGTGGAGTTCCCCACACTGGCTGAAGGGTATGTCGTGCTTTTCTGACTAATTTATGCACTGCACCTGAGTTACCATAAAAACTTGACCAATACTTGTGACTTCATCCAAAAGTCTTGATGGGCCTGGAAGATGGAAAGTTAAGACCTAGAGTGTTGAGCCTCAAAAATGACCTTTTGTTGAATGAGTAACTGTGATTTCACTTTAAATCATGAAAGGTTAACACACTTGGTTGAACCACACTGAAAGACTGTTTCTTTACATGCGTTTTTAACATGCTGTTCAACTTGAAGTTGAAATTGTTTCGATTTTAGACGTGTTTGTGATGTTTACACATGGAAAGAAAGGTCAACCTTTTGCTACACTTATACAGAAGTTGCTACATATTTTATATTTAAAGTGTTCATGTGTCATTTAGAATCAGAATTCAGTTTCTTGTATTTAATTGGTTGTTTAAAGGGATCCTCCACTGTTTTTAACAAATGTGACCTAAAACCTTTGAAATGTCCTTATTAGAAGATCTATGTCTAACAGAACGCATTATTTTGTAACATTTGTTTTATTAGCTTTTTTAGGTTGGACTACTTTAGCATTTTTTAGTCTCTGCAGTGCCATGTTGAAATGACATCATTGATGATGCAAATCACCTTTTTCAGTCCATTGAGTTGTAAAAGAACAAAGCATTTAGGATCATTTAGCAGCTTTTTTTAGTCAAAATGACAAATTGTGCTGCTTTGGGAAGCTCTAAAAATCATCCATTCATCCATCCATTTTCAGACCCACTTGTTCCTGTTTTACAGGGTCGCGTGGGTCTTCCGGTGCCAATCTCCGGCTCTCATTGGGTGCTAGGCGGGTGTACACCCTGGATAGGGTGCCAGTTGCTCTAAAAATCAGTAAAAGTTAAAAAAGTCGATGCAAACCTCTTTTGTTTACCAAACTATGATAAAAAAAATCCGTGACCCGGAAAAATCTGTGACCGCAGGAGGCGACAGTTCCAACTCTGCTGATTCATAGACACCATGAAGAAGAGAAGAAGAGCTATGGGTGCGTGTAAATACAGGTAACCAGGATCTGCAAAATCCTGGTTGCAGAATCTGGTTCTGCAGGTTCAGCAGGTTGCCTGTATTTATCTGAATATATATATATATATATATATTTATATATATATACACGAAGAGGAGGAAAACCGGGAGAAAGAAAAAAGTAATGTAATGATGGTTGTACTGTATCAGTTTTTAGCTCAGTGTTCTGTTTAGTGCTGCCACACGCCTCTTAAAATACGAAATCTGTCCTTATTTGGCCATTGAATGGGGCGTCCCGTACTGATCCAAAATGGAACAATGTTTGTTCTGTATTTGCATAGGTCATGTCCGTCAGTCCGTCACACACGCACGCACACACACACGCACACACACACACACACACACACAAACACACACACACACATACACACACACACACACACACACACACACACGCACACACACACACACACACACACACACACACACACACACACACACACACACACACACACACACACACACACAAAAACCTACTAAATCTGAGAATAATGATCAAAATAAACACAGGAAATACCAAGGCCAGCAACATTGTTGTGACATACGACACACCGGAGCTGTACAAACCCTAAACATGTCCAACTTTAGAGAGTTTTCAGTGTCAAACTGTGGATTGTCTGACATCAAACAGATTCAGG
>NW_021144943.1:0-82118 GCF_900634775.1 Gouania willdenowi | reverse complement strand
GTTAAATTGAGCAAAAATAACATTAAATATGGTTGAAAGTGCAATAATGGGTCAACATATGAAACATTAAGTGGTAAAAAGTAGTGGAAATGGATTATAAGTGCCGAAAATGTCTTGAAAGTGGAAGAAATGTGCAGAAAAGGCATTGAAATTTGTTAAAGAAGTGTCAGTAATTGGAGTAATGTAGCAAAAATGCATTAAAAGGAGCAAAAATATGACAAGAAAAAGTGATGAAAATAGGTTAAAACATGAAAAGTTTGGGTGTAGTTGCAGAAAAAAAAGAGTAAAAATGGCTGAAATTGTTCAGAAATATTCTTTGTTTCTTGAAAGTGCGACCCCAAGTTTAAGAACCCCTGATTTAAGCCACACCAATGCCCAGGACTTATTTTCAGCTTTTATTTACACATAAGGAAACAATTAATTGTACAAAACTGTCTTTATTGTGCTCAACTTGTTTTTATTCTTCACAGTGATTTAGATAGAAGTGAGGACACAGTGAGTATTACAGAAACGTTTACGTTTGAACTCTACTAGGGAAATGAACCCCCTCTCACCTGCTTTGTTTTGCTTGTTTCTTATTGCTGTGTCGGGACGGTACAGCAGTAACACAGTAATCCATAATGCATCTCCTGTCCCAGTAATAGGCTCTGTGTGTGTTTCAGCTCGAGCATAAATGAGTGTTCTTACATTATAATGCTTGACCAGCAGCTAATGGGAGAACACGAGGGGTCATCCACAATCAAAGCAAAAGCTTTTTTACCTCAGCCAATTATCCCAGATGTTCAATGGCTTCAGGAGTGCAGCAAAAAAAAAACAACTCAAACTATCCCTCGTCTGACCTTTAATACTCACTTTATATTTTAATAGTCAAAAGTTAGCCAAAAGACAAGAAGAAACATAATTGTTACACAAGCATGAGTTTTCTATTATTTGCTTTAAAACCAGAAAAGTACCAAATCAACTACAAATTAAAACCAAGAGGATTAGAGCTCAGATTGTTATAGACATGATGACAAAGCACAAACAACATGGAAAAACTGTCCAATCATTGGTTTAGATTAGTGAGGGAGGACAATCAGGGGAAAAGGCACACCTGAGTGAAAACAGGAGGGAGACTGAACTCTAGCACACACATAAAGATAATCAGGCTTTTTTCTTATGATTTTCCCCTCCTACCGTACAAGGACGGAGACATTTTCATCATAGTTTTTGTCGACTATATTTTTTCAAGTGACAATAACTAGAAAATGTCTGTGTTGTAAATGTCCCACTAACGTACTATAAACTACAAACTCAATGAGTAAATACTGTCTACTATAGTGTTGTAGTAGTCGAGACCAGTCTTGAGACCACATTTTAAAGGTCTCGGTCTCGTCTCGGACTCGGGATTTTCCTCAACACGGTTGGAGACCAGCACTAATTCCTGCTATTTTTAAACTTTTTATAATGTGATAATAATAATGAGATAAAACAATTTTTATTCATTCTTTAATAGACCCATATAATGACACACAACCTTCCTTAATGTGACTGAGTGACGTGTGTGACACACACACACACACAACACACACACACACACACACACACACCACACACACACAAGCAGGAGAGAGAGGCGGAGCTACATATGTCCGCTAACTTGTTGTGAAACTTGGTTTCACGAACCACAAAGAAAACATTTGTAAAAACACAACAAAGAGGAAACACTCTTTGGTGTGTAGGTGACCAGACATGTTATTTACTTTTATACACTTACTGTACATTCAGCTGACATAAAAATCTTTTCTAATTGTGAATTATCAGTAGCAGTAATCAGTGTTAATATTTTAGTTAATTTTTTGCAGCACCTTTTGTCCATCAAATGTATTTAAAATAAACTAAAACTAAAGAGAGAAATGTTATTTAACTGTCAACTTGTCATAATTATTATTTAATTTTATTTATTTTGGTCTCGGCTCCTGAAAGTCGTGGTCTTGGTCTCGTTGCATTCTGGTTCTCGGATAGTGTGGTCTTGAACACAACACTAGTCTACTATAATACTATAGTATGATTAGGATGGTGAGCGTTCCCACTGAAGTATACCTCCAAGTTTCGCAAGATGCATTTGGAACCTACAATGACAAAAACCTTGTTCACACTGAGGCTAAATATCTCTGTTGATTCTCTACCTTTACTTTGAAAGTTCTGAAAACATTTGCAGTGAGAAGTGACCAAGTAGAATATCAACATGTGCTCATTTGATCCATAAAACTCACGTAGACACATGTTATTCACACATTTCAGAGATTTTTGCTGATCCTCCTCCATTGAGTTACTGACAAAACTTCCGCTTAACTTCAAAACAAAGTCCTATTTACAAAAAACTAATGGAAGAGAAGAATAGATGCCTTTAATTTAGAAAGGTTTGTTTCTTCGTCTTCTTCCTTTCCTTTGTCTGCACATGCTGTCAAAGGTCAACACTGCAAGACGTGCAATCTTTTAAGACGACAGCGATGCATGTTTTGTTATTGCAGTGAAATAAATGAATTTATTTTATTGCATAATTGTGACCATCACCAGCCCTCCCTAAGGAAGGGTAACAAACACTTTGTTTAATTTTTAGCTTGAAGGCGATCCCAGGACCATTTTACATTCCGCTCGCAATGCATCATGGGACAGCTGAGTATGACTAGTGTGCCCACCGTGCATACTTAAAAAAGGTCCTCATGTCGTATACATGTGGTATTTCTCACGTACTTAATATGTGAGAAATAATGTGTACGCACTACATACTCATTATGATGTCAGACTTAGTATGAATAGTACGTTAGTGTGACATTTACAACACGGCTTATGACTAATTTAAAAACAAAACCAAAACTCAATTAAAATAGTCATAATATTTTTGTCGACTAATAAAAACTAAAACTAAACTTTCATCTAGTTTTTCTTTTTAGAAGTTGTCCAATCAAAACTATCCCATATCATATGGTAAATTAATTAATTATAAACTCTTATACTTAATATTTTAGTCGACTATATCTATAATAGATTTGAGTTGACTAAAACTGTAATGTCATTTAGTCTACTAAAACTAGACACTAACAGAAATGCTCCTGATGACTACAATTTTAACTGCAACTAAGTTGCATTTTAGTCAAAAGACTAAAGAAATTAAAAAAAAAAAATAAAAAAATTGTCAAAATGATCACTGCTACACTTCACTAAAAATGCCTTGTTTTGTTTGTAGATACATAAATATGTTTTTTTCCCCTTTCTTATTTAAATTCTTGCTTTAAATGAAGTTATGACGGGTTAGCATAAAGCTAAACAGCTAAACTGGTGACCAGTGCAGAGAACACATACGCTCTAAGCCGTTAGCCTGTTCAGTGCTGCAGCTTTGCTAATAGCTTCATTTAACCTAATGAATTACATTAATATTAAAATGAGCTTCTGGTGGTGTGCGCTCCTATAATCTAAAACACACATCATGGTGTGTTTGCATAATCACAGCTTCATCTGTTAATAATATGGTTAAAGCTGCGGTCCGCAGACAGAAGGCCATCGCCTGTGTGTGTGTGTGTGTGTGTGTGTGTGTGTGTATGTGTGTGTGTGTGTACAGCGGTGTGCACACTAACTGTTGTGCAAACAGTGTGAAAATTCCCACAGTATTGCTTTGTTTACTTTCAGTATCTGTTGTGTCACCCAGGCATTTGTGCAGACACACACACACACACACACACACACACACACACACACACACACACACACACACACACACACATCCTCTGTGCCCTTCAATAGATGGGATGTAAACATCCACGTCCGTTCTGTGGAATGTGGAGCGCTGTGCACCACTGCGGATCGTATTATCTGGGCGTTTGTTTGCCGTCGCTGACAGACACTCATCTTTCACATGACCTCAAAAGTTTGCACTCGCAGGAACAAGTAGAAGAGTCTCAGGAACGCAACCGCGGAGCTCGGAATAGATGCAGTAGTTAGCTAGAGCAAAGGTTAGCAATGCTAGCTAGGTCTGCAATTTATAAATATAAATACTGGAATCTACTTTCCTTGGTTTTGCTTCAGTGTCTTTAATTCTTATCTGTGACCAAGTCCCGGTGGATTGTAACACTCATGGCTCCCTGAAAAAGAAATCTAAAACTAAAAAGAAAAAAAAAAACCCACCTAAACCTGCTGCAGAGACTAATATTTTCCATAAAGTCAGCAAAATGATAATTTATTGTTCTATCAATCTGTGATAACCATGTTTATACACTGTTATCCAGGAAGTTTACTATTATTTGCTCCATATGGTCATCTTAAAGATGGAAATCATTGTTTTAGTCAGAAATAAAATGGGTTGAAAGTGACCAAAAATGGTGCAAAAAGTGGTGAAATGGGATTTTAAAAACCACAGAAATTGGTTTAAAAGTTGCAAATCAGAGGGACCAAAAAACGGACATAAAAAGTGGTAAAAAGGGTTTGAAAGTGTCAAATTAAAAACAAATAGGTAAATAATGGGTATGACAAATCGTGAATGTGGTTAACTTGGCAAAAATATGGTGAAAAGAGGTTAAAAAATGTCAATAATGGGTCAACATTAGGTGGAAAGTGCCAAAAATGTCTTGAAAGTGGAAAAAATGTGCAGAAAAACGCATTGGAATTTGATGAAGAAGTGGCTGAAATGGGAATAATGTAGCAAAAATGCAATAAAAAGAGCAAAAATATGGCAAGAAAAAGTGATTGAAATAGGTTATGATATGTCAAGTTGGATGTACAGTAGTTGCAGAAAAAGGGTAAAAATAAGCAAAAATGGGCTCAAATTGTTCATACAACATTCTGGTGATCCCCTCTCACATGGCGACACGTCCATCAAACACCCATATCTAAATCATATTTATATAAAAAAAGATCTAATCCCACTAAAGCAGAATAGTAAGATATACAGTAATTTACTTACATGAAGGAATACCACAATTTACTGTAAATAGTGTAAAAGGCAGATGAAATAATTAGAAATGATGAACATGGAGCAGAGGGTTATGGTTATGATCTGATGATCCTTAAAGTGCCAGGCTGAGCAAACTATGACCTTTCTGTGACTAGAATAGCATGACTATGGACAACTACACACACACACACACACACACACACACACACACACACACACACACACACACACACACACACACACACACACAAGCTCCAGCTAACTGTGTGCACCTGCAGACACCAGAATTGATTCCTAAAGATTATTACACCTAAAGATTTAATTAATGGAATATTATAATAAAATAAATAAATACTCAACTTTATCATATAATACTCGTTCACCTGCAAACACACCCTCAGAATTAATATTCAGCAACCTTACTTAGGCTTTGCTTTGCAAAAACTGGTGTAAAAATATATACATACTGTATAATCAAAGGATCCCTACTTCTCATGCATTCGCGAAAAATTACCAAATTTTGCAGAAAGCTCCAGTCACATCCCAGATCGCCTCAGCTGCAAAAACAGGCCAATCGTCCTAAAGGTGGCGCTATGGCAGGACTCTAAAGTTCAAAAGTTTGAAAATTTAACAACAAAAAAAAACAACGTGCTACAGATTTGCAACTTTCACCAAAAACCGTAAAACTTAATAAACATATCTTCTACAATATATGATTAATTTACACCAAACTTGCTGCATCCAATCTTCAGACTGTCCGACACAAACCATCCACACAGATTATTCATTTATTGAAAATTAAGCAAACACAGCGTCAACATGTTTGACTGTAAACATTCATTTAAACAAATACATTCAAAAAAATGTCATATTTGTTTTTTTTAAAAAAAGGACGATATTTTGGAGTCATTGTAGACCAAAGGGGAGAGATTTTTGGGGTCCATCCATAAAGACAGCAAAAAGATGGTCCGTTGTTCTATGAATCTGTGATAACCACAATTATTTATTCATCTGAATAATGTCTACTGTTATCCAGGAAGTTAACTCAGAAATAAAATAGGTTAAAACTAAAAGTATCCAAAAATGGTGGAAAAGTTGGTTTAAATGGGATTTTAAAACCATAGAAAGTGGTTTAAAGTTGCAAATTAGAGTGCCTAAAAAAGGACAAAAAAGTGGTAAAAAGGGTTCAAAGTGTCAATATTGGTTTAAACTGTCAAATAATGGGTGTGACAAATGGTGAATGTGATTAAATTGGCAAAAATAAGCATGAAATATGATTAAAAGAGGTTAAAAGTGACAATAATGGGTCAACATAAGAGACATTTGGTGGAAAAGTGGTGGAAAGGGTTAATAAGTGCTGAAAATGTCTTGAAAGTGGGAAAGAAGTGCATAAAAGGAATTGAAATCTGATGGAGAAGTGTCAGTAATAAAAGTAATGTAACAAAAATTTATTAAAATAAGTTTTTAATAGTTTTTGATTTGCACCCTCATGTAAAAGTCGATGTGGAATCAATGCCAGAAAAGAGACATTTTTAAACATCAATTTTTTAATTATGGCACCAATAAATTACTGTTAAAAACAACTCTCCAAGCTGTCTAGATGCATTGTTTGTATTTTCAGATTTTTATTGTAATTTATTTAATCCATCACAAACATTATCCACAGTAATAGTCACTCTAAAACATAGAAAAAGGATGAATATAGTTCAATTCAGGTCATTCTGTGGGTTTTTATTGTATCGTATTGTACAATATTACAGTTGAAAAATAATGAGAAACAGAAGCACTCCCATTCATACCAATAAATTCTCACACACAAAAACACGATGGTTTAGCAAAAGCACAAGTTAAATCAAATGAAATGAAATCTGATTGGTTTCACGTGTTCTCGGTCCATTTGCTTCACTTCTGATAAAATTAGTCTTTTTCAACAGTGATTGAAGACGATATGTTCTTCATCACATACTGTAAATCCCATCAGTAGCAGGATTTTTAACAGGTGTTTGAAATCTGCCTTCAAACGCTTGCCTGGCCCCAACCATTGCTGTGCAGCAGCTATAATCTATACAGTATTTAAGAGTTAACGTAATGGAGGTTAGAACACTAAACTACCAGTTTCACTCACTCACTCCTTTACAAAAACACACCTAGAATCACACCTATGAATAAATACTAGTTACTAATCAGCATGTGTGTAGCCAATGGGAGGAGGACGTTCTCATTCACACTCCACCAGCTTTAATGTGATATTAAACATTAAATTAGTCGTTTTAACCATGTTTACAACAAGCTGATGTGTTTGGACAATTCCATGAGAGGATGCGGTGACATCAATAGGTCTTGTTGTCACCGCCTGGTTGCTAGGCAACAAGCACACAGACTCCACGATGTGAGAGTATTCACAGTCACTTATTTACCTTCTTTTTTTTTTAAAACAACTACTGAGTCAACAACCTGGAATCAAGCAGTGTGAGACTGTTAGAAACCACAGTCGGATCCATGAGCGTCGTTTTAGTTTCAGCGTGTTTGACACGGGCGCTCAGTGGGAGCAAATCCAGCATGTTTCAGTCACTCATTGCCTTGTTCCGTCTCCCCGATGCCTGAGCGTAAAGACAGGAATGAAGACAGACAGCGAGTGAAAGGAAAGCCAAGAAAAGGATTCATCTCTCCATCCGCTGCGTTTAAATATTTGATGTGAGGTGGTGGTGGAGAAGATTGGTGCTGAAACAGGTGGAGGTGTGTGGGTGGGTGCTTCTCCTCTGGGAGGCTGTTAAGTGTCGCGGGCATGAAGAGAGGTTCAGGGGGTGAGGACGCTACAAGAGTTGGTCAAGGTGAATTATTCATCCAACCAAGGTGAACACGGGAACTGCATTATGGGTGGCCGTCCTGCACAACAAAGAGAACCAGGATTTTTACAGCACAGGACACACTGTACACAGTGTCAAAGCCTGCACGTCCTCAACCAGGAGGAAAAATACACGATGAAATGGAAAAAATGTCCGACACTAACCATCCGCACAGATTATTGATTTATTGAAAATTGAGCCAAACGCGCCCCTTGTTGCCCCCCCGGCAAGAATCTTAAACTCCGCCTATGCATAAGGCTGATAATACACTGTCATTAGCATGTGCTTTAATATGTGAGATACACTTTAACACAGACTTACTGTCAGTTGTAAATCAGTTAAACAACAGGTAGGAGAGAATAAAAGGATTCAAAACATTTAAAAGTCCAACAACGTAGATTATAGCATTAAAAGTCTCTAACAATGTAAATCCACTTATTCTGATTGTCTATGTGCTTCTGTGGCTGAGGGCGAGTAAATGATCAAAACCAGTGGTTCTCAACTGGTGGGTCTGGACCCAAAAGTGGGTCGCGAATCTGTACTGGGTGGGTCGTGGAAAGCTGGCCAAAAAAAAAAACACTTAATGTCTGTCATGTGTGACTTGTCTTTTATTTTGAAAGAAACTTTTCTTTTGACAGTTTTGCTGTGAAAAGCATGTTGCATAGCAAAAAATATAGATGTATGTTTCAAAAAAAAAATTATATATGTGTGTTTCAACAGCTATCTTTGAAAAAAACTAAAACTCTTGGTTGAATTTAAAATATTTGTATTTTGTGTAAGTTATATTAAAAATTGGGAAAACTGTAATGAAAACTTTTGACCACTAGTGGGGGCAATACCCCCCCTGCCCCTGCAGACTCCGTGTATGGTATGTATAAAACTTCAAGTAAAGTCTTACCATGGTTACCAAACTGTACATTAGTATCATTAGTTAATTTACATCATCTCCAGCAGCTTCAGAAGCGTTTTTTCTGTCAGGGTGGGGTTCTGTGGGTGTTGCTCAGGCCAAACTGAACCTGATGCTGGAGTCAGTGTATGAGTTAAGGCCCAGAAAACGTCCTGACGACTCTCCTAAAGCATGTGAGGTGACGGTTGAACCAAGGTCGCTGGCCCCACTCTCTATTTAAGTCGTCCACTTTTCCCCTGACGTGACGGCAAGCTGTTGAGGGGCCTCACGGAAAACTGATCCGTTACATTCCTGATATCACATATGACAAAGTGACATTCCCCGCCCCCCCGCCCCATGTTGTGGTGAGAAACCTCACCCTTTACTGGGAGGAAATCAGGCTTTCGTCGCTTGAATCCATATGTGCAGAGAGATGGAACAGCTGCTTTAGGTTTGGGAAACTGCTCAGGATTACATAGGAAACCATATGTTACTGAAGGTTATGTGAGACCACACCTTATGGAGTTGTGTGCTAGTTGTAATCAATCCTGTTGGACATTTTAGGGCAGATTAAGTATTCCGATAGGTTATTAAAATGTTAAATCGTCAAAGTCGACCCAAACTGAGGAATAAGAGCCATTTGTCCTGTGTGTAAACAGGGATCTGCTTTCCCGTGTGTGTGTGTGTGTGTGTTTGCACTCCTGGAGGCGGTGGTCAGTCGCAGGGTGGGCTTTTATTAAAGAGTTGTAATGAGTGAGAGCCATCATAATCCAGCTCGTCTATTGATTACCAATAAAAAGCAGTCAGTGGAGACGTGCTGTGATCCATAGTTAATGCCTGGCGCAGGGAAGCTCAACTTGCCTTGATTTTCCAATCACAGAGTCACTGCCCACATCTGGACTCGGTTTGATATTTAAACATAGCTGTTGTTAGCAAAAATAACCCTGAAATAAGTCATCAGAGGCTGGATTTTGTAATGTTTTAGTTGCGTTACGTGTTAATCACGAGTTGTTTTTAAACTGTACCTTTATTTCATCTCATCCATTACTGATGCCAGTGTGCCCCAAAAAACACTGCCAACATGATATTTCTGATGTTTTTATGGATTAATAGTTGTACCAAAACAATAGCTGTGTTTCCATTACAGTTGTTTGCAAAATAAAAGACATGTTTCTATAGTTTTGACAAAGTTTAATTACGCTGTGAACGTGGTTCCATCAAAGGTTGTATTGGAGCCTCGTAACTCCCGTGAAATCTCATCCCGTGAGACTTCTCTACAGGAAGATAGACGTTCCAAACCTCCTTAGAACTCTGCTTTCCTTTGTTGTCTCACGTCTCATTTTAAGGCTAATGCTAAGGAATGTCTGTGTCTCTGAGAGAAGTGGTCATGTGACCAGGAACGTCTCGTCCTGCCATGTGTAAGTGCATAAAAAGTGTCTCCATTAAGCTTTTTCGATACATTTAAACATGAAAACATCTGAAAAACATCCTCATTAAAGCATAAAAACGCTTTAGTGATATTTGAGTGTTTTTTCAAAATTGAATTGTTTCCATTACCAGTTGCCATTGCGCTATATTGATTTTGCGCATTTCTAAAGGTAATAAAAACGCAGCTAACGGCCGATGTTTTTTTTTTTTTTGCTGTGCATGAAAACACTCAAATATACCCGATATCGAAGAAACGTCACATCACGGAGAACACGCAAAAGAAAGCAGAAAAAAGTGAATAATTTTCTTATCTGGTAAAGAAACATAAGAAATCACAGTAAGTATGAAGTAAAAACCAAATCCCACAATGCAACACACAAAACGGTTCCTGATTGTATGTGTTTGACGCAAAAAAAACTAACTTTTGAGCGGCAATTTTGACCTTCAACACTTGTTTGTGGGGAAAAGTCTATCAGGGGATGAGGGGTGTGTGTGTGGTGGGGGGTACAAATAACTTTATTGTTACTGTTCTAAAACGTGATTGAACATTTTAGGTTGTTTTTCTGAAATTTGAAGAAGAATCAGAATTTTGACCTTTTTCAAAAACGGTAAAGGTTTTTTTTTTTTTTTCACCCATTTTAATGAAATTATGTTGCAATAAGAGTCCCTGATTTTTTTTAATTCTCTGTTTTAGGAGAATAATTTTGGTATATTTTTAAAAAAATGTCAATTAAGCAGCTTTAAATCTGTCTAAAAGCTAGCAAACGGGGTTACAAAAGAACTTTATTATTACTGTTTTAAAATATGTGATTAAACATTTTAGGTTATTTTTTTTCAGAGTTTTGAAGAAGAAGAATCACAATTTTGACTTTTGTCAATAAAGGGAACGTTTTTTTTACCCGTTTTGTTAAAAGTTAGTTGTGATGGGGTGAAATGTTTTCATTCTCTGATTTAGGAGAACAATTAAATGTCAAATAAAGCAGCTTTAAATTTGTTTTAAAACTACTAAACATGCATTTTTATAGGTACATTATCACAGGCTAACATTTTCTGTGTGTGTGTGTGTGTGTGTGTGTTGGTAAAATCAAACCCTCCCACAGAAAGCTGCTAACAAGAAGGCAATCAGACAGAATAATGAAGTGGCAAAACAACACCAGCTCTCAATGTGAACATCAGACTCAGTCACAGAACCAATCACAGCGCAGCATCAAGGTCACGGAAAGGTCAACACAACATGTAGCTTTACACACGTGTCAATAATAAGGTTATTTCCTATTTGATTAGAGCTACTGATGAGCTGTGCTTTTTAAAAATGAATACAAACGTTAGGACGCAGCAGTGTGTGAATGCTTGGTGGCAGGAGGTCAACAGACACGTTTATTCCACTCAGAACTCAGCAGAGGCCACGTTTCTTTCATTTACAAAATCCCTGCACACAACTTTAAACGCTCATCTGAAGTGTCTCTGGATTTCCCAGAGGAAGCTTTTTTTTTTTAGGGTTTACTCTTTAGTAAACAGCACCAAGTGCTTTTAATAGATTCTTGTTGTGCCATAAATATACTGGAGAATTGTTACGAGCATCCCTCAATTTAATGCTTTGAATTTATCGCTCATATTAAAATGAAAATTAATTGTACCCAGTCGTCCAATCGGGGGTCGTTAAACATTTACTTTACTGCTGTGGTCAGCATAACGTCCTGTTATTGTTAGAATAACATTGCTCTGCAATAGAATGTAGAATTATGAGCAGAAACATTCTGAATAGCACATATTTTATTGATTAAAAGGGAATTTATTACCAAAATAAGAGCAATCGGAGCGCAAACTCCCAATCTCCTCTATTCCAGACATTGTCATTTTTCTGGATCATTGATCCTGATCATGGTACCATAATTGATCATTCACATTTTAAAGGCATGGAAGAATGTTACAGTATATCCCTCTTTATGAACACACTGTTGGTCCAAATGTATGGACTGGACGCCCCAATTTTTGGAAAAAGCTCAATAAAATGCACAATCTGAATCTGATCTAGATGAAAGTTGGTGGAGTAAATGAGAAACCAAAACAACATAAGTAAGTCGAATTCCATAAAGATTGGCCAGTTACAAATTGAGATATGATTGTTCAAACTGATTCAGAATCAGTTTATTGATCTGGATCCCGTCCAATATTTTATGGAATCTTTCAATACTTAAGGTCTATCTTTGGTTAAAATTTGGTCATAATCCATGAATCATTTTTGATGTAATTCTGCTGAAACAGAAACAACCACAAACCTGTGTCCACGAAACCTGCAGAATCATCTCCAGAATAGAGCTCGTTCTTCTTCTTGACCATGTCTATCAGGTATCAGCAACCCAAGCTGCTTCAGGTCCAGTGTGAAATATCCACTCAGTCAGGATTTAAGGTGTAATGTTCTGTTCTGTTCCTCCAAACCCTTGAACCTTGATTCCTGAATGAAAGACACACTTTACTTTCATCACAAAAGAGGACCATGGACCACTGGCCAACAGTCCAGTTCTTCTTCTCTGAAAACTGAAAAAGTATTATTCTAATTTTTTAATTCCTGTTTTTGTGGGTTTTATGGTAGTGGGTAGTAGGCAGTGGGTAGTGGATAGTGGGTAGTAGGCTGTGGGCAGTGGGTAGTAGGCAGTGGGTAGTGGGTGGTGGGTAGTGGGTGGTGGGTAGTAGGCTGTGGGTAGTGGATAGTGGGTAGTAGGCTGTGGGTAGTGGGTAGTGGGCAGTGGGTAGTGGGCAGTGGGTAGTGGGCAGTGGGTAGTCGAGGGAACTGGAATCACTGCAGCAGTCCTGGATCACACAGGAAATACACAGGGTGTGCAACGTGCACAGCGACATGCACGCCCATCGCTAGTGATCCATGCAGGTTGACACACAAGCCCAACAACAGCCCCCTCCCCCTCCCTGACAGAACACAGTGTTTGTAACACACACATACATACACACACACACACACACACACACACACACACACACACACACACACACACACACACACACACACACACACACACACATACGCATACACACACACACACACACACACACACACACACACACACACACATGCCACCAACAGTTCATTTCAATGCAAATAAGAGCTCACCTCTCTTCTGGGAGGAGCTCTTGGCAGCCTGCGTTTCCTCTTTTCGATCATATTGAAGATGTGGGTTTTATATTGAGCTCTGAGGCAGAACCAAGAGCTACACACAGATTTATGGAGTTTTATGTTAAGCAGCAGGTGCATTATATTCAGCTGTGTTGCATTGCTGCTCTGCCCTTTAAATAAAACCCTTCAGTCGTACATATATTAAAAGATTAGAAACTATATTGCCTTCAATGTTTGCTTTGACATTCATCTACTCTACGTTTATCAATAAAGAGCAACTGGTGGAAATGTTTTAATAGCTGATGGTTGGGCATTTAAACGGATTACTGTGAAATTGGAAAAAATCCTTTATATTTATAAAAAGGTTGCAGAAGTAAACATTGACTCTGCTTCTGTTTCTATCCACTCTCTAATTATTTATACACACTACAAATTAAATTATACGCGCGTGTGTGCATGTTTGATAGATTTTCTATCTCTGTCCCAATGTTTATTTAGTTGATTAAATATTGTTTAAACATCAATAACTGGACTATAACTAATTAAAAAAGAATACATGTGAACAAAACGATATCCAAATATATTGATATTTCTATTTAAGTAACTTTATTGGAAGGTTTCCACTTAAAAAAAAATCTCAACTAGACTATAACTAAAATAGTGCTGATTAGGGGTGTAACTCTCAACACGATATGAAATACAATATAGGGCTCACGGAATGAAATGCTCACAATACGATATAAAAAAAAAATATGAAGAGTAACTAATGTTTGATTGGCACAACACCGTTCACTGGACACGGTGACGCGTATCCAGACAAGCGCGTGCTGAACGCAGTGTTTGCTGTTTCAGTTAGTTTATATTTTTTATATGCGCTCCTTTAAAACTTTTTTACTTGTTTTTTTTTTTTTTGTCAACCTTTTAATTTTGTATTGCTGTTTTTTATTTTGTGCCCCGAAATACCATTACATACCTAGTCCTGATGACCAAATTTGGACTAAAACGAAGTCTACACAGGTCTCTCTGGCTCCGCCCTCCAATGGTTTCACTCCTACCTCACTGACAGAGCCGAGTGCGTAGCAATGGGGGATGCAAAATCTAGACACCACACTGTCACCTGTGGGGTCCCCCAGGGCTCCGTACTCGGCCCAACCCTCTTCACCATCTACATGCTCCCCCTGGGTCGTGTCGTCAGCAGGCATGGGATTAATTTCCATTGCTATGCTGACGACACACAACTATATCTTAAAGTCACTCCCCCCTCTCCCCCCTCTCCCCCTCTGCCACAAACCTGGGGGTTCAATTTGACCCCCACCTTTCCTTTGACAATCATGTCACCTCCATTTGCAAAACTTCATTTTTTCACCTCTGTAATATTTCCAAACTGCGCCCCTCCCTCTCCCTTCCTGCTGCAGACGGTGGACATTTTTAAGAAAAAACTTAAATCTCAGCTTTTTACAGAAACTTATTTTAACAGTTAATGCCTCTTTTAGTCCTGTCTTTTAATTTATTTATTTATTTATTTATTTATTTATTTATTTATTTATTTATTTATTTATTTATTTATTTTATCCTGTGTAAAGTGCATTACAAATCAAATGTATTATTATTATTAGTCAAAAGACTTTGTTTGCTGTCAAAATGAACCACACCCACTGAACATGGAAATTATGTAGAGTGGTTTTATTTATGCAATGAAAACATGATCATGATTCAAATATATAAACACAGTTTTTAGCTGTCGTCTTGTTTTAAAACATCTTTTTTTTTTTTTACATTAGTTTCCTGCATGTAAAGGTTATGAGGTAAAGTTACTGTCAAAAGATCTGGGCGTGCACGTGTGTTATTGTTTTTTCCTGTGGAGACGAAAATAAGATAAATATTCACAATCTGATGTTTATGGGCCCCTCCCCCTGAGGACATGTGACCTTACATACACGTTAGTATTACATGTAAATGTTCTTTTCCTGGTGTGTCCTCCCTCTAGTCCTTTGTTCTCAATAGTCTTCTCGCTACATCAGATAGATTACAGCTAATATGTATGCTATCTCTCATTAGCTCCCGCCGCCACTTCTTCTTCTAGAAGGCGTGACCACGTAACGGCTGTCGAATCAAAATTGACCCAAATACATCAGGATGAGTTTCCTTTTTTAATCTCATCAGCAGAGGCCGATCAATGAACTCGGCTGGAATCCCAGCGCGATGCATATTACTGTTAAATATTGTTGTAGACGTGATGTTTCTTTCTTTAGCTCTGGAGCGTTTGGTTCTGCCTGGTAATGTGAGGTCAGGTTCTTTATGAGCCATGTGCTGAAGGAGTGATACTCAGTGACACCTCACTTAGTCAGTGTGATTAGTGATGAATCAGCATTTACTAGCAGAATGTACGGTAGTTAATTTAGTGCAGTGGTTCTCAAACAGGGGTACAGGAGCACATTGCAGAGGGAGAAATTTAACAATTAATTTGAAAATAATCTGTAAATGTTCATAGTTGCTCAATAAAATACTATATGTTCTTGTAATTTATTGAAACAGGATCATTTTATCCTGTAGAGGCCATTTTACTTATCATTTACTTACTATTGAAGTAATTACATAAAAGTTACATGGTATTAAAAAATGATAATAATCATAATCCACTCATTGTTTTGAATTTGTTGATTAAGCCTTAGGGAACAAATGATCGAGACACAGTTAGGGGTTTAGGAGAACCTGCTGTTCCACAAATGAAAAATCATAAGAAACTAGAATATTTGCATTTCCTGAAGAAAATGCAAGTAAGGATGCAGGTGCTGGCCCATGTCGCACTGCATTAGCTTAGCATTAATAATGATAAATAATAATGGCTTGGATTTATATGGCGCTTTTTTTAAGGAATTAGCTTGCATTAACATTAGCATTAGCTAGCATTATCATTAGCCTAACATTAGCCTAGCATTAATATTAGCCTAGCAATAGCATTAGCTATTAACACTAACCTAGAATTAGCCTATCATTAACCTATAATTAGCATTACCCTAGCATTGGAACCAACCAAGCATTAGCATTAGCCTTACGACAGCAGTGACCTACAATTGGCCTAACATTAGCACAAACCTAACATTAGCATTAAACTAGCATTAGCATTAATCTTGTATTAGAATCAACCTAGCAGTAGCACTAACCTACCATTAGCATTAGCCTAACATTAGCATTTAACTAGCATTAGCATTAAACTAGCATTAGCATTAATCTTGTATTAGAATCAATCTAGCATTAGCACTAACCAAACATTAGCATTCACCTAGCTGTACTATTAGCATAGTATTAGTTAGCTTTAACATTAGCCTAGTGTTAGCATTTGCATAGCATTAGCCTACCTTTAGCATTAACCTACCATTAACATTAGCCTAGCATTAACATCAACCTAGCAATAGCATTAACTATTAACAATAACCTGGAGTCAGCCTAGCATTAAACTAGAATTAGCATGACCTTACCATTGTAACCAACCAAGCATTAGCATTAGCCTAACAATAGCATTAACCTACCATTAGCAATGACCTAACATTAGCATTAGCCTAACTTTAGCATGAACCTAACATTAGCATTAGAAATAGCATTAACATAATATTAGCATGAACCTATCAATAACATAATATTAGCATTAACCTATCATTAACATAGTATTAAACTAGCATTAACACTAGTCTTGCGTTAGAATCGACCTAGCATTAGCACAAACCTAACATTAGCATTCACCTAGCCGTAGTATTAGCATAGCTTAGTTAGCTTTAACATTATCCTGTGTTAGCATTTGCTTAGCATTAGCCTACCATTAGCATTAATCTACCATTAGCGTTAGCCTAGCATTAACATTAGCCTAGTAGCAGCATTAACTATTAACAATAACCTGGAATTAGCCTAGCATTAGCACTAACCTGAACATTAGCAATAAGATTGTAAAATGCTGAAATGGGTTAAAAAATGGGGTCAGAGCTAAAACATGTCAATAAATTTAATAACTCAAAACACATAAATGTGGCTAACTTTCTAAATGTTTTGATAGCTTATTTGTCCAAATCGGTAAAACAGTGTAGAAAGCGTTAACGCAGACGAAGAAAATAACGGTTAACATTAGTGAGGATACTTCCTGCTTCCTCATTATTATGGAGAGGGAACTTATGACATAAAGAGGGGGTACACTACACATGATATGATAAAAATGCAAAGTGGGTTCACGGGACTAAAAAGATTGAGAACCACTGATTTAGTCCATATTTTTATTGTGTTTTATATCATAAATATTCCTGCTCGTCTCATACTTTGCAAAGTTATCTTTTGTTGCTCATTCAATGCTTTAAAATGCTTTTCTCCATCGGCCGTTATTGTTTGTTTCCTGGTGGAAGCTCAGGAGAGTTGAAAGCTGCCCCGTTTACTCAGAGATCAGACATTAGAGGAACAGCCTGACAATTAGTCTGTGTTTTCCTCACTGGGACGGCATCACACGCAGACAAAAGGGGAAAAGAGCAGAAGATAAAAAGGATGGGGAACATATTCCTGCTCTGGGAGCCATTGAATATTCATATGAAGGTTGCTCATTATAAGCAGAGGTGCAAGTGCGTCCGTGGTTAGCATGGCTAGCTTGTAGCATACGCTTCTGGAGCTGAAACCCTTTGTTTTCCTGGTGTTTTCTCTCCGTTACTGTGAATATAAGGTGTGTATACTATTTATGATGGATTAAACACTGTCTTTATATTTACCTTGGTGAGTATTTGATAGTTGTGTGTGTGTGTGTGTGTGTGCGCGCTTTGTGATGAACTGGTGACCTGTCCTGAAGATAAATGGTCGACTACACAGATTTGGTTTTTGGTAGGTCACAAGCATTTGTCTCGAGCAATAAATGAAATCCTAATCTAAAATACTTTTTCATCTATGATGGAAAAAGAGAATTATTTTCTGACAGTATGTACTTGTTTTTATGTGTAATATTATGTAATATTTCGTGCAAAACCTTCTCAACACATATTCAATTATACTGTATGTATTTGTACTGTTGTAATATTATTAGTTAGTTTTTACCTGGTATAACGTAGTGTCACATATGTTGACCCATTATTTTAACCTCTTTTCACCATATTTCATGCTTATTTTTGCCAATTTAACCACATTCACGATTTGTCATGCCCATTATTCACCAGTTTAAACTAATTGTTCCCCCCCCCCCCCCCCCCCCCCCCCCCCCCCCCCCCCGCCCAACAACCCTCCCATTTCTGCCAATTTTAAGCCAATATTGACACTTCAAACCCTTTTTACCACTTTTTCTGTCTGTTTTTAGCCATTCTAATTTGCCACTTTTAACCAATTTCTGTGGTTTTAAAATCCACTTTCACCACCTTTTCCACCATTTTGGTCACTTTTAACCCATTTTATTTCTGATTAAAACAAGGATTTTCATCTTTAATATGACTATATACTATGGTGCAAATAATACTAAACGTTCCTGGATAACAGTGGATATTATTCAGATAAATAAATAAATATGGTTATCACAGATTCATAGAACAATGGACCATTATTTTACTGACTTTATGTATGAACCCCAAAAACATCTCCCCTTTATTCCCCCTTATAGATGGTCCTGTCTCCACATGACTGTGTTCAACCACCTTCAGCTACAGTGGGGGTCCCCACTCTCTTTTAGTTTGGGGGTCGCGGACTAAAAACGACGGAGAATCACTGTCTGAAAGGAATACAAATATTAAAATCCTAACACACGTGTGTCAAACTCGAGGTGAAATCCAACCCTTCAAAGCATCTGATTCTGCCGTCAGGAGAAAGTGAAAATGACAGAGAAAACATGAATCATTGTGTAAATTACCAAATATTTCAGTTGTAAATTGTTGTTGAAAGAACAGTTTATTTTTTACCAAAATCCTGCAATTTTTCCCAAATTATTCCACAAAATCTCCCCAAATTAAATATAAATAAATACATCAAAGGACACTTTGGTTGAACTGGTCTGTATTTGTGTTTCTGTCCTCTAAACTATCTGTTTGATGCTAATGGTCATTTCAAGTACTCACGTTACTGTAATTAAGTTGCTTTTATTTGTACTTGTACTTTTTTGAGTATATTTCTAAATCAGTCATTTGACTTGTACTTAAGTAAGTTTTAAAAGAAGTAAAACCATTTGTTACGTTTCTACACCCAACTGTTCCTAAGTAAATTATTTTTTTTTTTTTGTTTTAAAATGATTAACGAACTATACAAAAAAATGAAATAACCAAACAACAATCAAATGCACCACATCATAGCCGACCAATCAGATTAAACCTAATGCACAGCGCCAAAACAGCATTGAATGAAGGTTATTTTCTCCGTTTTAGTGGTAATAAATGTAGAGAATTTATTTTGAATTGAATTTATTGTTATTTTTATTTAAAAAAAAAAATAGTAACTTTTGTCAAACCTTTTATTTCATACGGAGGCTTTTTATTGAAAATAAATACATTTGCGGACGGGCCCGGCTCGCACCAGACAGGCCTCCTACATGTACACTTCACCTCACTCCCAGCTGGTCTGGCTCACTCACTTAATGCACCACACACCCATACCCAACCCTTGGGGGGCTGGATGGTGGGACTGGGGGTGGAGGGGGCCGCCACCTGTGTCACTATGTAGTGGCGTGGGGGCGGCACTCCCACCTCTAGTTACCATACTAATCCCTCCAATTTTAATCGCACTTCAACATGCCACCCCCCGGAGGGTGTACTCACCTACACCCTCCGGCCTATTACACCACATACACATATATCCACAGAGGCAGGATGGGGAGCACCGCTCCCCTCCTTCCCCCTTCTTTTAATTACACCCCATACATTCACTAAACACACATTCACACAGGGGATAGGGAAGTGCCTCTCCATTGGGGAATGGAGAGGCACCATAACAGGGTGGTGGGTTGGTTCACATATTTGGGCCTCTCCGGTGGGGGCCTGGCTCCTCTGTTGGTGGCTGGGCCACTGCTTAGAGTAAGGATGGTGCGGTCGGGCGTGGCGGTGGGTCTCGGGGGGGCTTTGCTGGGGTCTCTCCTTGCGGGGTCTTTCCGGGCGGTGTCGGCCTGGTGGGGCGCGGGGGTGCTTCCTCCCCTTGGGTGTGGCTGGGTGCTTGTTTCGTCTCCTGGTGGCCTTGGGGGCGGGCCCCGCGGTGTGCGGGCCCGGGGCGGCCTGCCTCGCCGGTTTCGGGGGTGGGTGTGCTGGGGGTGTGCTGGTGTCCTCGCCGGGGTTGGGGCGGGGTTGCTTGGCGCCTCGGGGTGATGCTGTTTACTGGGGGGCGGCGCTAGCTGTTCCGGTGGTGGAGGTTGCTGTCGGCCGCCTGGTGGGTCTATCCTGCCGTTTGCGGACTGGTGGGTGGGTCCGGGGCATCTTTGGCTGGGGGCTGCTGTCCCGCACTTGATGTGTGCCATTGGGGTGCCTCCGTCCCCGCGGTGGGGATCGCCGGTTGCTCGCGGGCCGGCGGGGGGCGCTGCTCCGTGGCTGGCGCTGTCCGGGGGGCGGCGGGCCCTGGGCTGCTGGCCGTGGGCTGTCCGGGGCTGTGCGGTCCTGCTGGGCCGTGGCCGGGTCCCGGGCGGGGGTGGGGGATGCGTCCCGGGGGGCTTGGCCCGGGGGCTTGCCCTTGGGGGGTCCTGGTCCCGGGGGGGTGCTCCTGGGGCCCGGGGTGCTTGGCCTGCTGGCCGGGCCGGTCCTGGCGGGGGTCTTTCGGGGCGGGTGGCGCGTGCCGCGCCCTTGCGTACCTACTGGTACGGCCCCTGCTTGGGCAGTGCCCCGTGAGGTAGGGTGTCGGGGGCCGGAATAGGGGGCCACATCCCGGCGGGGCGGTCTGGCTTGGCCCTTGGAGGGGGCCCTGGCTTTAAAAAAAAAAAAAAAAAAAAAAACTGAAGCTCGTGGCGCGGGCGGCATCAGTGAAGGGTGATCTGGGGCGCCGTGGGGGGCTAGGTTGGGGTGCCTGGGGGCCGGCGGGGAGACTCCCAGCGGCCCCCTGGTGCCTTATGCGGCTTGGGGTGTGGTCGTCCTCCCTGGGCGGGCTGCTCCTGGTGCTGCATCCGTTCCGGGTCCTTCTGGCCTGGGGTCGGGCCCCTGCTGGCTCTGGGCTCGCCGGCGGGTGCCCACTGGCTGCCTGTTCGGCGCGGTTCTGGTCGTCTGCTGGGCGTGGGCTTCGGCTCCTCCGCTGGGGCCTCGGGCAGGGAGTTCTCTGGGCCCTCCCCTCGGGGGGTTGGGCGCGGGGGTGGGGTGGGGGGGTGGGGGGGTCGATGGGGTGGGGGGTCTGGGGGTTGGGGGTTGGATCGGTGGCGTGGTGCGCTGGGTCCTTGGCTCCTTGGGGCTTTCTCGGGTGTGTATGGGGGGGCGATGGCTGCCTCTCGGCTTGGGATCTTGGGGGCGTTCGGGGGACTGCTTGGCCGTGGGGTGGTCGCCGGGGGCCCTTAGGCTGCCTGCTCTTGCTGCTGGCCTGACTGCTTCTTCGGGCCCGGGGGCGGCTCTTGGGTTATGCAGTGGCGGTACTTGGAAATACATTTGTCATGGATGCACTGGCCTTGGGCTGTGGGATAACACTCATACTGGGCTCAACCTTAGACACGTTGTTCCCAAATACCTGTTTTATGGAATTTCCACTCACCTCTTCCTCTGTTCACAGCCACCACCATTATTCCTAAACCACACACTGGTCACCAAACTGGCTTGACAACACAACAATAAACACAATATACACAACCACAATTTCACATCGCATCACTTAAAGCTATTCCCCACCCATTCCATATCCTATCTTGTATCCCTCTTCCCTGTTAACTTCCCCACCCCCCTCCAACCCCTCACCTTGGTGTAACACTGCCCTCTCTTTTTTACATCCTCCCTTTAATAAAGTATTTCTTACCCTTCCCTAGGGAGGGCTGGTGACGGTCACAATTATGCAATGAAATAAATAAATTTATTTAATTGCAATAATAAAATATGCATTGCTGTCAAAAGATTGCACTTCTTGTAGTGTTAACCTTCGACAGCATGTGCAGACAAGGTAAAAAAAAAAAAAAAAAAAATAAAAAAATAAATACATTTTTAATTGTGCAAGATTTTTTTTTAATAAATGTATATATGCGATGTTTACTGTATGCAAGGGAACCATGGCAACAACATTTATTACCCAAATGAATGTGAGAGGTGAAAGTAACTTTAACTTTGAGTACTATTTAGCTGAGCTTTGTACTTGAATATTCTATGTACCACTTACTTGTACCTGAGTACTTTTTCAATCAAGTAACAGTATTTCTACTTGCGTATCGGATATATCAGTTCTCTTTATACCTCGAGTCATTTCTGAGTTAAATATTTTATTCTTATATTTTAAATCAAAAAATGAGAATATCTGGAAGTGAAAACGAGAAGAGCAAAAGTTCTAACCATATTGTGCAAGAATAACTTTCTACGAGTGTGTGTGTGTGTGTGCGTGTGTGCGTGTGTGTGTGTGTGCGTGTGTGTGTGTGTGTGCGTGTGTGTGTGTGTGTGTGTGTGTGTGTGTGTGTGTGTGTTTCAGAGCAATCAAACTTCTACTTGCAGCTCTGTCAGTGCCACGGCTGTAGAAAACATTTTACCAGATCAAAGTGTTTAACACTCCTGAGGCTTTGGGAACCAGCCAGCTTCTTCCTCCCAACCCCATTCTACACACACACACACACACACACACACACACACACACACGCACACACACACACACACACACACACACACACACACACACACACACACACACACACACACACACACACACACACTCGTTCATCCTGCACGTCTCGGGGGGTTTTTTTTACAACAGTGAAGTCTCCCAAACATTCTGTGGGGAACCGAGCACCACCAGGTTCTGCGATAAGGCCGACGCACTCAGGGCCCGTCAGCTGTTGAGCAGCACACCACTATCAGCCTCACCACACCACACCCTCTTATCTGTGCCCCCCCCCCCCCCAGGTGCTCTTTGACAGTAATAATTAAAGTGGGGAGGTGGTGGGAGGTTAATGAAGCGCTCCCAACACACAGCTGACCTTTTCCCAGCCCCGGCGCAAATCATCCAAGCACTCTTTTTTGGACATTTTTAAATGAAAGTCTTTAAATAATTTATCTAACTATAGTTCCCTTCATTAGAGATTGGCTGTGACATTTTCCCTCCATGCCCCTCCATGTCCCCTCCCCCAGCCTCTCACACTCACATCCCAGCACAAGAATATCTGTCTCCATCCCTCCATCCCTGCGTCTCCGTCTCCTTTTCTGACATTAAGATTAAAATTGTGACGTGTACGTTCAGACCTGAGATGAGATTTCTCCAGTGATCGAATAAACAGAGTCCATTTAAAGGTGCAGTCCGTAACTCTTATAAAAGTGACCTTTTGTCATATTTACTAAAGCTGTCCTTATGTAAGGACAGCTTTACATGAAACTAGTAGTATGTGTGATAAAAAACAAGCTCATTGAGTATCCACCACGACCGAGCAAAAAGAACCAATCAACACAGCAATGCTCATAGCAAGATAGTGCCTGGAGCGTCGTATGGTCTGGAGGAGTAGAAGATTGAGTTGGTGACTTTTCTGCTTGTAAGGTAATTACTGCTGCTTGATTTACATTATGATTGATTTGTAATTGTTACACTAGAACTCTGTGGTGCATGTGTTTGTTCGTGTGCGCGCTGCTCTCACTTTTATCTCCGTGTGGGCTGCTGTGAGTCACACCGTGTTGTTGCTGCTACTGAGGTTTGTGCACATTGAGAGAGAGAAGCGCTGCAGTGATATGCTTTTAACAGAGCATGTTATATTACTGTGATATTGCTGTCGAGCTAACGTTCCTCTGAGGGAGGAACTTTGGAAAGTTTGGAGGCAGGGCAAGAGAGCAGCGGGGTGGGAGAGATGGATCTGAAAGTTGCGTACTGCACCTTTAATGTTTAAACATGTTGCAGGATCAACATTTGACCAGGTTTCTGCACGCACAGAGGATTTCAGCTGGTTTCTGGTAGCGCTCCTGTTTTCATGCAGCCTGTGGTTTGGTTTTTTAGCGGTGTTACGATCCAAGTAGTTACCAAACAAACTGGTGACCGACTATAGACAGTGTTGCTGGTTTAAGGCAAACAATAGATGTACGTAAAATAAATAATAAATGTAAAGTTAAACATTAAGTTTGCAGCTTTCTGGAGGCAGTAAAAACACGATATATAGAAATAAAAAAGCTAAATAAGATTGAATTTCTACTCCAAACAAAAACAGAAAAATACTGGCGAGGAACAGGCTTGCTTTTAAAAGATGCACCCGAAAAAAGTTGAAATCAGTCAATTCTTACTTTTCTCCGCATTTAACCAAAATCACAGACAGTAAAGCAACACAAAGTGAAACTTTTGACACATTTTTCGTTACTGGCAGAACTAAAAACAATGAATCCTTTTCATACAGAATAAATATCACCAGACTGAAGACATCATTTAGGTTGTGACCTTTGTTACATAATTGTTAAGTGATTGGCAAGTTTCTATGTTTATTTATTTAATTATTTAATTTTTTTTATTCTTGTATTTATTTTTTAATTTATTTTTTATCAGCCTTTGGTACAAAGTGTGTGTTTTAAGATTTTGGATTTTGCCTCATGAATCCTGATCTGCAAAATTATCAGACTGGCTCAAATTAAGTATGTTATATTCTAGATTTGTTGAAGTATAATTTTTTTTTTTTTTCTTCTTTTTAATCAAAGTTAGTAATCAAAGCAAATGAAGAACACATTCTGTTATGAATTTAAGGGTTAAGAATAAGATTTTGGGAGTTGTTTGCGTGATTGGAGACACCCACAGCTGCTGCTGCTGCTGCTGCTGATGATGATCCAGAGTTTAGGATGAAGCTTCTATGAGTCAGTTTAAAGTTTGTTTCCAGAATGTTTAACACATCGGTTGGTTGGTTTTCTGTGTTATTGTTGGGTTGTGGGTGGAATTTAATTTAACACACGTCTTTAAACATCTTTTTTTCCCCTGTTTCCTTTCATTTTGGGTCACTTGAGTTTGTCTCTTTGATAGTGAGATGATATTAATCTCTGTCTCCTTTAGGTTGGTTTCTCATTTTGTGACTAGCAATATGATTTTTTCTGTTTTTTGTGAAAAGTAACACAGCAAATCACTTCTAGGCAGCAGTTGCACAGACATTTAAAACTGATCAAACACATAAAAACAACGTTTGTGCCTATAAGTATGATTAGGATGATGAACGTTCCCACTGAAGTATACCTTCAAGATCCATTTGGAACCTACAACAATAAAAACCTGAATCACACTGAGGCTAAATATCTCTTTTACTTTGAAAGTTCTGAAAACATTTGAAGTGAGAAAGTGACCAATCAGAATATCAACATGTGCTCATTTGATCTATAAAACTCGTGTAGACACACGTTATTCACACATTTCAGAGATTTTAGGAGACCCTTCCATGTGCTACTGACTAAACTTCCGGTTAACTTCAAAACAAGAGCCCTGTTTACAAGTGTTCTAAAACTAACGGAAGACAAGAAGACATACTTTTATTTTGAAAAGGGAATGTTTGATTTTTAGCTTGAAGCCAGTGTCACGGTCTGAGTTTACCTTGTACTGAGATCGATTATGAGCATATATACCCATGCGCGCACATGTAACCATAACCCTAACCTTAACCTAATCCGATAAACTAATAAAACACTTTCACTTTGAAAACAAAAAATAAACAAAACTGAATTATTATTTTTTAAGCAAAAATTCATTTTCCGGTAGTCCGCATGCGCATACTGTATATGCTCATTAGACATCTCAATACAAGGTAAACTCAGAATATGACACCAGTCCCAGGACCATTTTACATTCAGCTCGCAATGCATCATGGGATGGTTGAGTATGCGCCCACTGTATACATCCTGGTATTTCTCACGTACTCACTCAGATTCTTTGTATAGTTTAGGCTCAAATCATTTGGAATCATTAGTGAAACATAGATCTAGTTATTTCTATGAAGTATTACATTTTCCATGTATCCTTGTGAATTGTTTCTACTCCCTTTATTTGACACAAGGTTTTACTTCCAATTTTTTTTGCAGCTTTTCTGTTTTTTGTGTTTGTAACAAACACCCACCATCGCCTGGACTCCCCACCTATGACGCTTTATCAGAAGTTCTTTATATCAGAAGTTCTTTATTACTTGGAAACGTATGCTTCAGTCTGAGGTTTACAGTGTGTGTGCAGTGAAGGATGGAGTGTGTGCAGCATTAGTTTTCCTGGGAACAAAGAGGAAAGAACCGGAGGCTTGTTTGTTTGTTACCTTGTATGCTGTGATGCAGGCCTGGATAGTGCTTCATTAACTCTCATGGTTCATGGCCAGGGTCCGTCTGTGATGTTCACCTTGGAAAACTGCTGCATAGCTCTGTTTATTATTATTATTATTATGAATTGTTTCTGGTCTTATCTGCTTTGTTTTGGTTTTTCAGAGCTGGGTTTTCAGGTCAATGTGGGAAATGTTACTTACTTGATTTCCTGTCAATATTTCACCATTTAAAAGTAAACGTTCCAATGACAACTTTATATATATGTCTGTGTAACTATAAAACACAGGGAGTTTAAGAGGCTGAAACTCAACTACCAAGAGGAAAATCTTATATATTGTCGTCTTTAGGTCCATTTCCTGACACTTTGCTCCGTTCAGTAGATGACAGAAAAGCAGCATCTGTCACTGCCCTCGAACGCATCGCTCAGCGCTGTGTTCAGGCTCCACACATTCCCAGCGTAGGAGTTTCTGCATTCCATTTTTCTCCCGGTGGGAAAATGCACAGCCGAGCAAAATGCATTGCTAGATGTATCACAATAACTGATTGGGTGTTAACCAGTGTGGAAAAAACAGATGGAGGCCCGTACGACGGTACTAAACACAGGAAATGGATTTAAAGACGCCAAACCCTAGCCACGCCTTCATTTATCCCATAATTCTTTACTTTACAGTCTAACAGTCAATGATGCATGTGTGCATTCTTAAAAATAGCCTCCACTGTTTTTACAAATGTGGCCTAAAACCTTTAAAATAAACACATTATTATGCACCATATTAGGTTTATTACCTTTTAATAATGGGACTACTTTACATTTTTAGAGCCTGTGTTCCTCCATCTTGAAATCACGTGATTGATGATGTCACACGGCCCCACTGCCTGTAAACATCCCATTGTTTTCTATTGGAGTGAAACATTCATCCTGATTTTTAGATCATTTAGCAACTTTTTCAGTCAAAATAACAACTTGTGCTGCTTTTAGTTGATCTAAACAATCAGAAAAAGATGTAACTCTCATTTGTTTACTAAAAGAGGATAAAAACAGTTTTGAACCGAAAATAATCTATGACCGCAGGTTTGGTAGTAGACAATGAAGCAGAGAAGAAGAGCTCTCCTAAGGGACCTTTATGCTCCCTTAGTGCGCTGACACGCTCTGTTGGCTGAAGTTAGTGAGTTGGAGGACTTCCACCAAAAATGACTTCTAGCCTCAGGGTTTGTGTGTCTACCAGATACTATAGTATGATTAGGATGATGAGCGTTCCCACTGAAGTATACTTCCAAGTTTCCCAAGATGCATTTGCAACCTACAACGTTAAAAACCTGAATCACACTGAGGCTAAATATCTCTGTTGATTCTCCACCTTTACTTTGAAAGTTCTGAAAACATTTTAAATGAAAAAGTGACCAAGTAGAATTTCAACATGTGCTCATTTGATCCATAAAACTCATGTATACACATTTAATTTCCAAATTTCAGAGATTTTCAGTGACCCTCCATTGTGCTGCTGACAAAACTTCTGGTTAAGAAGAGATGCTTTTGTTTTGAAAAGGGGAAGTTTGCCTTTTAACTTGAAGCTGCTCCCAGGACAATTTTACATTCCGCTCGCAATACATGATAAGGGCGATAGAGTATGACTAGTGTTTCCACCGTGCATACTTATAAATGTCCCCATATAGTTGATGACGTTGATGTTAGACTTACTATGAGTACATTAGTACAACATTTACAACACAACCTAAAGGTCACTTTGAAGAGCTCTTCTTCTCCGCTACATTGTATACTAGGAAACAACCAGTGACGTGCCGTCAGGGTAGGCAAGGTAGGCAGTGCCTACCCAAGGGTGAATTGATATTTTGATTATTTAATTTAAATTTTTTATTTTTTTTTTAATTATAAATTATTTATTTTTCCATTTCCAATAGCCTACAGTACCTATAAGTTTGAAAGTGTCCGCATTTTGTGTTTCATAGCCCAAATTACTAAACAGCGCTATTTCCTGGAACAGCTGCACAGTCTTTTTTTTTTTTTTCCGCACCGCTGTAAGGCAGAGGGAGGCCACGCCCCCTCCCAAAGGCACGTCGCTCTTCTGCCTCAGTTCTCATTGCGTGATTTTACGTGTTTGCGCATGCGCAGTCAGGTCCCCAAGATGACATCAATTTACGCGTAAAGGCAGCGTAGAGCTCTGCCTTTGCACGTAACTGCGCTATGCTAAATGCTATACGTAAGTTCACAGTACATTAGTGAATAGATGTCATGTGACTGCTGCTGCTACGTTCTTTAACTAGTGGGCGGGTGACAGTGCTAGAGATGATAGAGAAACTTTGTTTTGAGGAAAAACGACAGCTTTTAAAAGATGGAGACCAACACCTGAGATACCAGAGCTTCAGCAAAGGTAAGGTCAGAACATGTTTCATACTTTTCACAGTGAATGGAACAAAAGGAAGGATTGACTTTGTGGATGCTCCTCATTGAGGCTGTTCTAAGTTGTCATTTTCTCCATGTTTCTGTGTTTCCAACACAAACAACAGATGTGCTGTCGTGTCATGACATACTGTATATGTTGTTGGGAGAGTATGGAGGCTATATTAAATCATTGTTTATATTTCTTTGATGGTGTTTATGATGTTGATTTTGTTAGATGGCTAAACACATGTGGCTCTTATTGGGTTTTTTCTTTCTTATTATGAATTTTATGTTTTGAAAAAGGCATTGAGATGACTTTGTTGGAAATTGCTTTATACAAATAAAATTGATTTGAATTGAATTAACACTTGACAGCAGAAACATATGAAATTGTCATTGGTGGTCTCGATTTGCAACGTGCCTACCCAGCCCTAGTGGTCACGGCACGTCACTGGAAACAACAGCAGTGGAACTGTCGCCCCCTGTGGTCACAGATTTTTTTTGGGTCACAACTGTTTTACATCAACATCTTTAACTTCTCTTGGTTTTTGAGAGCAACCAAAAGCAGCTCAAGTTGGCATTTTAACTGATAAAGCTACTAAATGATCTAAAAATGTTTTACTCCAATAGAAAACAATGGGATGTTTACAGGCAGTGGGGCCGTGTGACATCATCAATCACATGATTTCAAGATGGAGGAACACAGACTCTAAAAATGTAAAGTAGTCCTGTTTTTAAAAGGCAATACAACACATATGGTGCAAAATAATGTGTTTTGTTAGGTGTAGATGTTCTAATAAGTACATTTTAAAGATTTTAGGGCAGATTTATAAAAACAGTGGAGCATCCCTTTAACCATTTCACCCAGAGTAGGTTTGTCACGTCTGTGTATCAACAAATTTTAACACAAGGCTTGAGTTTGATTGAAATTCTTGAGTCGATTCCAACTGGTGCAGCTGTACCTCTCCCTTCCTCTTCCTGGATTTTTCCACTACAACATTCCCACAATTAACCACAGTACGTGCCGTCCACGTCGATGTGCTGGCCGTCCCAGTGAGGCCGTGCTAGGAGAATGTCAAGTCTGGCTTCATTTTTACTGGATATGATTTTGATCCCTGTGAGCATCTGCTGAGCCTCTACCATCCTCTCCTCGGTTAACTTATTCACCCTCCAGCAGCTCGTTCATTTACAGTGTCAGTCTTACATCTCGCTGCTGTTGTTGCCACTCACGTTAACAATTAGCTTTTTGTTACCTGACTGATGTAAAGTGGGCTAATCCCTTTGAGGGCGAGGCAGAGGTTGTCAGCTCGCGTTTGTTAGCGGCGAAGCTTTTATCATCAGCATGCACAATGTGCTATTGTGTAACGTTCATGTGTGTTTTGTCATGGAGGGGGCTAATTTTCCTCTCTGTTCGGGGTCCTGGAGGACTAAGCTGCTTTTGACCTGATAAGTTTATGAGAATTCCAACACTAATTATAACGACTGTTGTTGTCGACGGATGAGAACAGCAGGTCCCCAGTACACCAGCCTGCACCGGAACAACAGAGAAACATGTGGAAAGTGTGTGTTTGAATACTTGACCAAACTTTGTTTTTGATTGTTCTTTTGTGTGTGTGTGTGTGTGTGTGTGTGTGTGTGTGTGTGTGTGTGTGTGTGTGTGTGTGTGTGTGTGTGTGTGTGTGTGTGTGTGTGTGTTTTTGTTGTTAATGTGTTTTTGGAGAAATTACCAGAGGGGAAAGTACCTGATTACATGTACACACGTTACTGTAATTGAGTGGCTTTCATGGTTACTTGTACTTTTTTGAGTACATTTCTAAATCACTCATTTTGCTTGTGTTTAAGTGATTTGTTTCATTTCTACACCCGACCGTTACAGCGTAAATTATTATTATTATTTTTTATTTCCGTTTCATGGTCTCATTGATCATAATCCATATGTTCTTAGTCGTACCAGTTCTGATCAACGCCACCTTCTTGGGTTCAGGTTAACGTTTCTACCTGTTATGTTGTTACCCACATGGCACAGTTTTAGAGTTCATAAATTGGTGTTATTTTATTTTTAAAAAGAAATATACATTTTGACAAACCTTTTATTCTATACAGATGCCTTTGTGGAAAACAAATTAGGCTCTAATTGTGCAATATTTGGTCTCTTCCTTTTTTTAAGTTTATACATAAGATGTTTACTGTATGCAAGGGAACCATGGCAACAACATTTATTACCAAAAATAAATGTTGGGAGGTGAAAGTAACTCGTAACTTTTACTTTGAGTACTATTTAATCAAGGTACTTTTTACTAATACTTAAGTATTTTATGTACGACTTACTTGTACTTGAGTACAATGTCAATGAAGTAACAGTACTTCTACTTGAGTACTATGATACATCAGTACTCTTTACACCTTTGGTAATTTCCTCCACAAAGGAATTCATATTTTCACTAGAGTTTATTTCTTTGGTTGTTTGTCTGTTAGCAGGTTTATGTCAAAAGTTCTTTACGGATTTTGACAAATTGTAAACCAAATATAGACCTTAGAACATGGAAGCTTCCATTAAAGAGTAACTAAACCCCAAAACAAATCAAATATAATGGGTATTATTAAGTAGTGCTGTTGATCCTGGTCCAACTGAAAGTATTTAAATTTGTCGTGATTTGTTGTAAAGTGTCAGAGTGACTGCCCTCTATGGGTTGAAACCTGGCTATTACAGTCAAACTTTGCTATTGGCTGAGAATGAGAGTTTGTATCATTTTTGTGGCTTCTTACGTCACGAACCGCTACTGTTGGCTCCGCCCCCTCTATAATAACTACTACCGGTGGACTCTGTAATCTGTGGTGAGTAGGTTTGACTGAGAGAAGTGTGAATAGAGAGCTACAGTGAGTATTGAGTAGCTAGTTAGCATAGCATCTAGCTAACAGCTGATTTTTTACAAAATGTGGAATAAGAAGGGAAACAAAAGTTTTTTCAACTTTGGTACTCTGAATGAATATAAAGGGATGTATATCACTACAGCAAAACCATTATAAAGGGATTATTTCATAATACTGCCCTTTTAATTCATCGTTTGATAATATTATAATAATTTTTCTGTCAGTGTTTTTGCTGCTGTTGTACGTACTTCCTGTCATATTGTTACATTCATCGTCAGTTGTGACGTAACCTCTTCCCTCGTCTTCATATTTCATCCACCTTCAACCTCCTGCTTGTCCATCTTTTTTAAACCTCATAATTCACGCTGCAGTGATTGGCAGTCAAAGGATGTGTGTGTGTGTGTGTGTGTGTGTGTGTGTGTGTGTGTGTGTGTGTGTGTGTGTGTGTGTGTGTGTGTGTGTGTGTGTGTGTGTGTGTGTGTGTGTGTGTGTGTGCGTGCGTGCGTGCGTGCGTGCGTGCTTGTGGGATGCAGCATCTGCAGAGTAAAAGCACTCGTGGGGGACGCTCCGTTACGACCTCTATTATTCGTGCCCGTTTTGCTGTTTCCTCTGACACCAGCGCTGCTCGTGAAAGAGAATTATTAGAGGTTGTCGATTTGTTCTGTGTGTCAATATTAAGCATCGTTTTAATCCCAGTGTAGAACTGGAGCCAGTCATTCAGTCACTGTCTGCTGCTGCTCCCATTGAGTCCCCACAAAGCCCATTTCATGTGTGTGTGTGTTGTGTGTTTCTCATTTGCACAAAGTCACATGTTAGCAGGGTTGGGAACAATTATAATTACATAAAATTATGTCATAGTCATAATTGTAATTTGAAAAAGCTGTCGTAATCATATAAATAAAGTGAGAAAATAATACAAACTCCAAACAAAACTCATTAAATGATTGAAAGTAATACAAAAAGACAAAAATACACAATGACTCAAAAAAAAAAAAAAAAAAAAAACTCAAATGAGAGAAAAATACAAAATGACAAAAAAAAACTACGCATCACGACTCCAAAAAGTTTAAATGAGGAAATAATACTAAAGGAAAACAAAAACACATAAAATGACATTTATTTCAGGCTCAGTAATTGTGATTAATTGTAAATGAACTTTAGTTATTGTAATTTGAAAAAAATGCTGATCACTGTAATTGTAATTGAATTGTAATTGGACATGGATAATTGAAGACATAATTATAAGTGAAAATGGTATTTGACCCCAACCCTGCATGTTAGTATGAATTGTAATGTCTGTGCACTAAGTGTTGGTGTGTTCTCAGCAGCAGCAGCTGGTGGTGGTGGTGGTGGTGGTGGGCAGAGCAGAGATGGGGGGGCTCAGCCCCTGGCACGTCTCTGCATGGGGGAGGGGGGGGGGGGGGGGGGGCAGGAGCTGCAAACGGCGCCAGACATTGCTTGGCTCCATCGTGTCCCACTGGTCCTTTAAAGACTGAGTCCCTGAGGTGTGCATCGTTCATACTGAGATGTTAACCAGGAATCACTTGTGTGTGTTTTTTACACTGGTGAAATTAAGCGTGTGTGTCGTGTGTGTGTGTGTGTGTGTGTGTGTGTGTGTGTGTGTGTGTGTGTGTGTGTGTGTGTGTGTGTGTGTGGTGTGTGTGTGTGTGTGTGTGTGTGTGTGTGTGTGTGTGTGTGTGTGTGTGTGTGGCGTGCGTGTCCTAGGAAGCGGGAACACTTCATTGTCAACGTTGGGTGTTGTTTACTTTTTACCACAGCAGCTCACATCATTAAATGGTTTTAGTAAAGGTGTAAGAAAAAAATCAATTCTGCGATATTTCACTGCGTGCTTATTGTTTTGATACTTTAATTACAGTTAGTTACTATTTACTTGTTCTCGCAAGTTTGGAAAAAAATGAAATAAATTACATTTCACACCATTTTGTACTTATAAAGGTGAAATTTGTAATTAATGATATCGTGATGTATATCGTATTGTTTAGTATCGGGATACATTGGGATATATCGTATCGTGACATGCAAACGTTATACGTATTTTGTCTAGTTTTTAGTTTCTACGTCACACATGTCGCAATATTTCACCGCACGCTAATTGTATCAATCCCAAAAATGTTCAACTCAATTTTTTTTTTATTACGTTTTTTAAGAAAAAAGAAACCAAAAAAAAATTTAATTTGCATTAATATGCATAACACGTAAACCCCTGTCACTAGGTTTTAGTGAACTTGTTAAGTAAGGTCACTTTAAAAACTTAAACTTGTTGTAGAAGCAAAAGTTAAACTTTTTTTTAAAACATAATTTGACAGTTTGATAAACTTGTTTTTGATATTGGTACTTGAATTACAGTTAGTTACAATTTACTTGTTCTCACAAGTTTAAAAAAAAAAAAGAAATAAATTGTATTTCATACCAATTTGTAATCGTAAAGGTGAAATTTGTAATTATTGATATCGGAATATATCATATCGTGCAAATTGTTAATCGTATCATCAGATTCATGGCAATGCACACCTCTAGTTTTTAGTTTCTACGTCACACACACTTTTCTTATTTCCATCCTTTTTCTGACCCACTTGCTCTTTTTTAGGGTGGCGGGTAATGGTGTAAGAAAAAATTGATTCAGCAATATATCGCATTATTTCACCGCGCGATTATCGTATTGATCCCAAAAATATCAAAATTGATTTTTTTATCACGTTTTTTGATATCGCAATGTTTTGCGATGTATATCGTATTGTTTAGTATCAGGATATATCGTATCGTGACATGTAAATTGTTAATCGTATCGTATAGTCAGATGGAGGCGCCACCCCTAGAAGTTTTCTACGTCACACACACTTTACACACACACAAAACCTAAAGTCTCAGTCTTCTACTGTCGTCCTCTCCCTCCTCTCCCTCCTCTTCCTCCTCTTCCTCCTCTTCCTCCTCCTCTTCCTCCTCTCCCTCCTCTTCCTCCTCTCTCTCCTCCTCCTCTCCCTCCTCTTCCTCCTCTCTCTCCTCCTCCTCTCCCTCTTCCTCCTCTCCCTCCTCCTCTTCCTCCTCCTTCTCCTCTTCTCCCGTACATCCCATCGATTGGTGGTTGCAGCTTCTTCTAGAATTTATTATTCTCAAGCATTCCACACTGATGGTCCCCAGGAGGACTGAGCAGCCACTAACACACACACATATGACACAGGTTTTGATACATTATCATACCACAGTCCGAGCACACACACGTTGAGCCACACAAACACACACGGTGTCAACCCATGTATCATAGAGGAACAAGACAAACGTACACACAATGATTTCAGCTAACACTGACTCACTGCATGTTTTTGTTGCACATCTGTTGCAGGAAAGAACTGAAATGGAGATGAAGGGAAAACCCCGCCCCTTTATTTTGTGTGTGTGTGTGTGTGTGCTACTGGTTACTATACATATATAAGAAGGAATAAAGGGGAGGGGCTTTTTGGGGTCCATCTATAAAGTCCATTGTTCTATGACTCTATGATAACCACATTTATTTATTCATCTGAATAATATCCACTGTTGTGTAATGGAATTTAAAATGTTAGTTTAAACTAGCAAAATATGGGCATTAAAATGATGAATGTGGTTAAATTGACAAAAGTTAACATAAAATATGGTGAAAAAAATGTGCAGAAAAGGCATTGAAATTTAATGGAAAAGTGACAGGAAGTTTATTATTATTTGTGCCATAATGTATAAAGTCATCTGAAAGATGTAAATTCTTGCTTTAATCAAAAAAAAAAAAATGGGTTAAAAGTGACCAAAAATGGTGGAAAAGGTGGTGAAATGGAATTTTAAAAACCACAGAAATTGGTTAAAAGTAGGAAATTAAAGTGGCCAAAAACAGACAGAAAAAGTGGTTAGTTTAAACTGGCAAATAATCCAATTCAATTCAACTTTATTTATATCGCACAAATTACAACACAATTCATCTCGAGGTGCTATCAAAATATAAAATTTGTGAGAAAAAAGGAAATACCCAACAAATCCACATGAACAAGCATGCCAATAATAGGCATGCCAAATCGTAAGAATGAAATATGGTGAAAAGAGGTTAAAAATGACAATAATGGGTCAAAATATGCAACATTAGGCTGAAAAAGTAGTGGAAAGTGTTTATAAATGCTGAAAGTGGAAAAAAATGTGCAGAAAAAACATTGATATTTGATGGTAGAAGTCACAGAAATGGGATTAATGTATCAAAAATTCATTAAAAGGAGCAAAAATATGGCATGAAAATGTGATGAAAATAGTTTAAAATATGGCAAGTTTGGTGTAGTTGCAGAAAAAGGGTAAAAATAATCAAACATGGGCTGAAATTGTTGAAAAAAAAAAATTGGTAGTTTCTTTGGTAATTTTAATGCAAAATTCTCTCTCTCTCCCTCTCTCTCTCTCTTTCGCCCTCTCTCTCTCTCTCTCTTTCTCTCTCTCTCTCTCTCTTTCGCTCTCTCTTCTCTCTCTCTCTCTTTCTAATATTTCTCTATCTCTCTCCCTTTCTCTCTCTCTTTCTCTCTCTCTATCTCTTTCGCTCTCTCTTTCTCTCTCTCTCTCTCTCTCCTCTCTCCTCTCTCCTCTCTCTCCTCTCTCTCTCCATGACTGAAGCCTTCGTCCTCCTTGTGGATTTTGTTGGCGTGACCACTCTGGGCTGGGGCTAGTGAGGAGACGTGATATGTTTTTGACGAGATAGTTATTATAAATGCGTTTCTCATCTAGGGAAAGGCTCGTGGCCTCCATCAATTCCCGGCTGAATCTGGCTGAGTGCTGTCGTCCTCTCCTCCTGCCTATTTATGACTCACACACCGCAGCTTTCAATTTACACACACCCACAAATCACACACACTAACTCTGCACAAGTCGTGTGAGGCTGGGTGGAGACGGACTAATAGGCTGAGAGTAAAGATGGAGGCCATGTTTGATTGGATTCATCCACTAGGCTGGACAACGGGAGGAAAGGTGGACGACATTTTAAATCTTTCATCTTTGTTTGTATTTGTCGTGGAAAATCAAAGCAGTTTAAAGTCAAACTGCTGCTTTATGACTGAATGAAGTCACTGTTTTATTAGCAGGTTCAATTCTGCTAATTAATAATCTGGATTTTTAACGCCGCCTTTTTCATTAAACTTTAAGTGTTGATCCTGAATGCTTGATGACTACATTATGAATGTAAATAAAACATTTCTATCAAAGTTAACACAACACAATACATACTGTGCAATAAAAAAAAACCTTTACGGTTTTAAGACAATGGGAGGGGTTTGCCATGCCTTCAAAAAACTAAGAATATTTTTTTTTAACAATTTAAACCCATTTTTGATTATTTTTACCATTTTTCTGCAACTACACCAAACTTGCCATATTTTAACCTATTTTCATCACTTTTCCTTGACATATTTTTGCTCCTTTTAATGCATTTTTGCTACATTACTCCCATTTCTGACACTTTTTTGCACATTTTTTCCACTTTCAAGACATTTTCAGCTCTTATAAACCCTTTCCACCACTTCTCCCATCCAATGTCATGTTTGTTGACCCATTATTGTCACTTTTAATCTCTTATTTTTGCTAATTTAACCACATTCACGATTTGTCATGCCGATAATTTGCTAGTTTAAACTAATTGTTCCAATATTGACACTTTGAACCCTTTTTACCACTTTTTCTCTCTGTTTCTCTGCTGTGGACGATTGCATAGAAGTGTTTTTACTTCATTCTCTTTACTTTTATTCTTTGACAAAGTGACTTCTCAACAAATTTGGTGCCGTTTCTGCCATTTCTCCATCAACTTCAATGCTTTCTCTGCACCTTTTTTTTTCACTTTTTGGCATTTTGGCATTTTTTGGCACGTATAAACCCTTTCCACCACTTTTACCACCTAATGTCTCATATGTTGACCCATTATTGTCACTTTTTACCATATTTCATGCTTATTTTTGCCAAGTTAACCACATTCACGATTTATCATTCCCATTGTTTGCCAGTTTAAATTAATTCTTCCAATATTGACACTATAACGTTTACTGTCTGTTTTTGGTCACTCTAATTTGCATCTTTAACCAATTTCTGTGTTTTAAAAAAAATCCCATTTCACTTTTCCACCATTTTTTGTCACTTTCAACCCATTTTATTTCTGATTAAAACAAGGATTCACATCTTTTAGATGACTATATGCTATGGAGCAAATATTAATAAACTTGACAACAGTGGATATTATTCAGATGATTATATAAATGTGGTTATCACATTGATATCACAGATTCATAGAACAATGGACCATCATTTTACTGACTTTATGAATGGACCCCAACAATCTCTCCTCTTTATTCCCCATTGCAACAAAATTTCCACAAAAATGTTTCAAAAAATGGTGCCTGTATTGAAAAAGGTCCGAATTGTGATAATTTTTCTTCAAAACTCCTAAAAGTGGCATAAAATGTACAATCAACATTTTTAAAACAAGTTCTTTGAGGGCAAAAATGAAAGTAGTGTAACTGTCTAAAATGTCCATCGTTGAGCGTACAGAACAAAAGGAATGAGTATCACACCAAGCTTTCACAGAAGGTCCCGTTACAGTGCACGAGGTTTCAAACCTCAATTATACGGAGGATATACAGTAGTCAAGCTGCTAATGAAAATGAAGGAGAGTGTGGACTCCAGCAAACAGCTTTCTGTGAAAGATGGGGAGGTAATCTATTCTCTTTACGAGCGGCGCTTCTTTCCTGCACTGTGTTAATGAAGAGCTTACATACCTGAGGGAATGATTGGAGAGAAAAGCATTGGGAACGTCATTGGATGTGTCTCTGAAGGATGAGTCAGAATCTTTAGGTTCGTGTGTGTGTGTGTGTGTGTGTGTGTGTGTTTAAGGTTTGGTTTAGACAACAGATCATTTCCTTTCAAACTGTTAAAAACAGCCCAGATTCTTCTGGTTTTAGAAGAAAGTGATTCATTTTCAGTTTATTGGATTCATTTGGGATGAAGCTGTTTTTACTGAACCACCTTTAATCCTTTTCTTGTTAGAACATCAAGAGAATTGTGAATAGAGAGGTACTACGTAGCTGGTTAGCATAGCATAGAGATTTTATGGTATACACTGGGCGTGTCCTAACTGCTCAAAGGAGGCATTTCTTAAATATACTTGAAGTAGTAACTCTTTAAGGAGTGTAACACATATGACTGCGAATTCTAATATATTTATGGTACTTTTAAAATAAACAGTATGTCATCACTGATTAATATTAGGTTTTAAAGGAATCCTTCACTGTTTTTACCCTCGACTGAAGCGTATTGTCACCAGTTTGTCGTCTGTCCGTCCGTCTGTGTGTCTGTAGAGTGGTGTAGGTCAGTGGTTTCCACACTTTTCACAGTCCTGTACCCCTTCAGACATTTAACCTGAACCCATGTTCCCCCTACTCCTGCACACTTAAAAACATATCAATGTAATGTCATATACAACGTAGCCCTACAGCACAAATCTGGACCTTAAACCATCAAGTTCAGCTTGCAGTAGAAAATTAAAACCACAAATTATTGTCCAATTACCAAATAGTTCAGTTGTAGATAAATCAGCTTGGATATCTCAGATATCTAAATACACAAACTCAATGTATATTCCACAATATTTGGAGAATTGTAATTTTCCCATGACTACAGTCATTTTAAATTTTAAATTGTTCAAAAAAGTCAAATTTCCTGCAATTATTTAACACAATTTCCATAAAATTAAATAAAAATTGGTCACAAAATGTATGAAATTTGAAAGAGCAAATGACTGATATGTCACTTATTGCTTAGATATTGTTGGAGCCTTTCATACTTTATGTATGATTTATACATTGTGTAAAGTACAAACTTGGGAACATTAATCAATGTTTTTTTTGCGTACCCCTGGGGGTACCCGTACCCCACTTTGGGAACCTAGGGTGTAGGTCTTTTAATGTAATACCCACTAACCATTCTCACGTCAAAACATTGGTACTAATAAAGGGATTCCAGGTAATGAAAAATTACCATTTTTGGTGAAAAAACAGCATTTTTGAGGATTCTGAATTCATGGATTGATTTTAAAGAAGGAGGCGGAGCATTGATTCCTTGCTGTGAGGTGACATTCACTCAGGGCTCTTGATTAGTGGCACATTTTTTTTATCTTTTTGTTTGTCACAAAGAGAAACTACTACGTAATAAAAATCTATGCATAAACAAGTGAGTAAACATATTTAATAATAATTTATTCCCCTACCTGTATTATAAATGTAATGGATGAACCATTTCCAACTATAAATTCACTGCAGTGCTTAGCTTGGTCACAATAAATCAATGTAAATAATTTTTCATGACGGTTAATATTTTGATATTTTCAAGTGTGTTCAAGGGTTTTCAAGTGTGGGCGCGTCATGTTTACCTTTTAATTGTACTTTTTAAAAGATCTATGCCTAAAAAAACACATTATTTTGCACCATATTAGTTTTATTAACTTGGACTACTTTACAGTTTTAGAGCCTGTGTTCCTCCATCTTGAAATCACGTGATTGATGATGTCACAAGGCCCCACTGCCTGTAAACATCCCATTGTTTTCTATTGGATTGATTTTTAGATCATTTAGCAGATTTTTTGGCACAAGAACTGTCAGAAATGGGAGCAAAAATGCATTAAAAGGAGCAAAAATATGGCAAGAAAAAGTGATGAAAATAGGTTAAAATATGGCAAGTTTGGTGTAGTTGCAAAAAAATGCTAAAAAAATGAAATAAACAAAAAAGGGCTCAAATTGTTAAAAAAAAAATTCTTCGTTTCTTGAAAGCATTTGGTGACCCTGTCCCAGTGTCTCGCGACCCCAAGGTTGAGAACCCCTGCTTTAGAGTAACATCATACAGTTGTTCACATTAACACTCGTACTGTCTTTGAATAGAAGATTTATTAAGAGCACATTTGTTCCATTTATATCTACCAAACAATGAAAATCATGAACTGAAAAACAAGTCGACAGAGGAGAAAATCTTGTCTTTTTGTGTTTGAAGAGCTCTTAAACTCTCTGATATTTGTCAGATGATGACTCTATGTAAGAGTTTCTGTAGACAATATGTAATCTGTGTTATTCAAACAGCAGCCGTCCTGCAATGAAAGCTAATCATTCATCATATAAACATTGTGTGGTAGATATCGACTGGAACGCCACAAAATCCTGCTGCAATGCAAAACTCTAAGAAAAATAAAAATCTCCAGTGAGTGAGTCGTGTGTGAGCTGTGAGAGATCAGGTCTGGGTTAATACACTCAGTCAGACGGAGATAAAGACAAAAGGCAGGAAGACAAAGAAATGAGATTTCATTTAAGAGAGCGATGTGAGGATGACCTGTGAGAAGAAAGCATGGGCCGGGGTCACACGGGGGGGGTTGATCCAATCCTGGAGAACGCTCTGATGAAGAGGCCAGAGCCAGCGTCATCTCCACAGGACACGTTCACTCTGGGGGAGGTGGGGGGCAGTAATTCACCCACTTCTTCAGTCTTTACAACTGTTTTAGCCTGACATCAGCCACGTTTACATGGGAGCTTTAATTCCTCTTTAAAGCAGAATACAAGTTAAATCCTCTTTAAACTGACCTTGTAAACACTTCATTCCTAATGCTAATTTAATTCCAAATTAAGCTTAAATCTGAATTGAGTGGCTGGTTTATTTTGATTTTTATTCCAAATGAAATAATAATAACTCTTTCTTGTAAACACTTAATTTTGCTTTAAGTTCATTGTGGTTGTTCAGCACTTGCACGACTTATTACACAGATTTATTACACACACACACCGAACCCACTCATTTTTGTCCACATCACAGAGAGGCCTCTTTGTATTGGATTAGTGTTATCACAGGACCTCAGAGTTCAGCAAAATATAGTAGGTCATTTGTGGGGGAATTTTTACTTTACAAATTACTGACATGGCTGATTTGCACGGGATTAATATCACAGACATTGTTTGCAATTATTACAAATCGTATGTGGTCCCTCAGTAAAACTAATCCTGTGCGAATAGGGATTATGTTGTCATTTTATGTGTTTTTTTATGAGCACATGTTGATCCTTAAACACACGTTCCTTCCAACCATTAGATCTCACAAAGTGAGCATGAATAGTTGTGTGTACGTCCTCCTGTAGTGTCAGTTGTCATGTCTGTAGGTCAGTGCATAAAGCCTGCAGTGTAAACACAAAGGTGAAGGTTTAGAGAAGTTAAATTGAACTGGGAACCATTGAGACAGAGAGTGATGGATCTGAAGGACGTTAGTGAGTTAATCCACACCTCGTAGCATTTCCTGTGAATCTGTGATGGTTTGAACTTTCTAAAGCTGAGGATGGACTGCAGCCATCGTCCACTCTGTAAATGTCAGAGCATCCTGTTAGTCACACACTCCTCTATCCATACTGTCTTTATTTCCTCCACTCCTCTATTCTTACTGTCTTTATTTCCTCCACTCCTCTATCCATACTGTCTTTATTTCCTCCACTCCTCTATTCTTACTGTCTTTATTTCCTCCACTCCTCTATCCTTACTGTCTTTATTTCCTCCACTCCTCTATCCATACTGTCTTTATTTCCTCCACTCCTCTATCCTTACTGTCTTTATTTCCTCCATTCCTCTATCCTTACTGTCTTTATTTCCTCCACTCCTCTCCCACCGTACTTTGATTATCGTCTCTTTTTTTTGTCGTCTCGTCGCCTGCAGAAAACCTGCCCACCCTATAATCACTGGGACACTTCATTTCACGCTTTGTTCTCTCCTTTTCTTTCCTGTCTTTTACATTTTGGTCAGACTCCGCCCCCTTTCTTCCAACATCTGTGCTCTGTATTATTCAGTTACATGGATCATGTGGGACTTTACTCTTCTTCTAATCTATTAGATTACATTTGTGTCTTTCTGCCGGCAATTAGATTCTTTTAGGTTGTTGTTTGATTTCATTCTTCTAAACCAATTACAATTTTCCAGGGAATTACCAATGGTGGGTCCTTTCATTTAATTTGTATGGAAATTAATTTGTCAGCATAAGAAATGCGATACTGGCTAATCTGGTTAGCGCAGCATTGTCCCTCCTTGTATCCAAGCCTTTAGGAAGAAGAGCAAGAATAAAAGTAAAGTAGACGGTGGGGAGGGTTTTAGAGGAGACACCACCAGTGGCGGTTTTGATATGGGCAACATAAGGATGTCGAGGTAACACACAAACACACCTCGACATTCACCGCCATGTCACCCAAAGGTGTCCAAACATCTGGAACAGTCAGCACGCGCGTACATGCTGGAACATGCTTTGTTTGTATCCTCGAGTGCAGGCAGCCAGAGTTTCTTCAGAAAAGAGCAGATTTAAGGTTATTCGCTGTACGATGTCAGTGATCCTCTGCTTCAATAGTGACTCTTTAAACTCATGCTTTTCTATGTATTCTCTATTTCTTATACATGTTTCACTTTTTTTTTTATTAGACTTGTACAGTATGATTAACACCTGTGAAAGTGTGCTGTGGTATCTGCTGCAGATATTCACTTAAAATCTGCTTTAAATGTTGCTTTAGTGAACAACAATGTGTAAAATGTTGACAGAAAACGATCAGGGAGTATTTCGTGTCAGAATCGCCACTGGACACGACGTACAAATAAAAAAGAGTAAATGGATATTTTAGGGAAGACTTTTGCAGGATGAAAATTAAAAACATGAGGGGGAGGGGTTCCGATGATGGTGATTTCAACATTTGGGAGCGAAATCATGCAGTTTGAAACTTAAAGCTAGGGTAGGCGATTTCCTCCAGATACACTTTTTAAATTTTTGATTGAAATTGTCTTTATGTCCTGCCAGAAATTAAGATGTTATGTTCTCTGAAAAAGGAATGAAGAAAACCCAACATCTGTAGCAGCTGTAAACCTGTAATAACTGCTGAATGAGACATGAGACAACGACGTTTCTACACAATAGAAGCAATGAGCTGAGCCCCTCTTCTGCAGCAGCTGTACGCATGCATGTGAGTGAGATGGAGCACAAAGGGGAGGGGGGAGGGGGGTGAAGGCGGAGTCGCCAGGGAAGCTACATTCAAAATCATGCTAGCTTTAGAAAATCGCCCACCCTACCTTTAACATCGATGGCCATATAGTCCTAAAAAAGAGATAAACTATAAAAATGCATTAAAAGGAAGAAATTGTATTTTGATGTTGCACCAAATACAACAAAACTGAGTTTATATTTATTTTCTATAACTTTCAAAATATGCGTTTTTTTGTTTTGTCTGGAGGTTTTTGTTTGGTTTCCAAATTTTTAACAGTTATTAAATTGGGGATGTTTTTTCTATACTGTAATTTTGTATTTGTGAACAATTAGAAACTGTAATATTGTAACATTAGATTAGGGTTTTAGGTAACCAACAAAAAAAGAAAAACTAGCCTATCGCTAACAGCTAGCTCTGACAGAACAGATGTGTTCAGTGCTGTTATTTTTGATGTAATATCTACTTGGGGTGTTACGAAATAGTCAACTCACGATAAGATATGAAATACGATATAGGGCTCACAATATGAAATACTCTTGATACAATATAAAAAAGTCAGAGGCATCTGCTGATTACTTTGATGTTTCCTTTGAAGTTCTCTTGACTTCCGCATAGTAATTGAAGCAAAACATTTGGAATAGACAAAAAGAATCTTGCGGGAATTACTACACGGAAGTCAAGGAAACATCAAAGGAAACATCAAAGCCATCAGCAGACGCCTCTGACAAAGAATGGCAGTCATCATTTGAAACATGTTAGGAGATCAAAGTGGATTTCCTGAGCAACAGTTGTCTGAAGAAATGAAACTTAACATATTACTTTTAATTTTATATCATTGTTTTTTATTATTTACTACTCATTTTTGTTTAATACATTCTGAACTTGTCTAGAATACGTCATTGAACTAGTTTATTTATACTTGTAGTTTTTTCCCTACTTGTCCAGAGTGTTAGGCTCAAAACTTTCTGCTTGTTTGTTTGAAAAAGTAACATTTATACTGTATCTGAATAAATGTGAGATCTTTACTGTTATTTATCAGTTTTTATTCAGCATCCACCAAACAGTCGATCAGGATGTTAAAAAGCTCAGGCCGTCCTCGTTAAACAAACATGCTGCCGTTTGCCAGGACGAGCAGAACACGTTGTTCATGATGTGAATATAATGTAGCACATTTATATATTATTTCAGGGAAGTGGAAAGGATTTAAGAAATGTGGATTTTGTTGTTGCAGCGCAAATCGGAAAAGTGAGAACAAAGAAACGAGAGAGTAGCGGGAACGGAAGGAGCCGAGTGTGGGCGTTTGTCCCCTGCCTCAGTCTCATCCCTCCTGGCCATACCCCCCCATCCATCCCCCCATACTGTGTGTTTATCTGAGATATGAACTGCCCGCTCCTCACATCCCTCTGTAGTCACTCGCTCTCTGTGCACGGTGAACAAATTGATTTTGGCCGTAGATTATTGAAGGAAAATGTTTCCCAACTTTTGGCTTATATTTTTCTACTCCTTCCTGCTCGTATTCAGCTTCAGCTCTGCAGAAAAATGTAAAAAGCATCAACAAAAGTGCACACAACTCCAAAAACACACAGAAATATACAAAATGACAGAATTATACACAGAATTATAAAACAAAATCACTCATGACACACTAAACAGCAAAAAAACACACAAAATGACTCTAAAAACACACACAATTCCAAAACGACCAAAAAAAATAAAAAAATACAAGACATTACACACAAATAGAAACCATAAAAATATGAAAAACAACAAAAACATTGTCCTTTTCTGTGTTAATGCTCAGATTAACACATTTTGTCTATGTATTAGTCTGCGATTTGGACAAAATTACACAAAAATATACAAAATTACACAAAAATATACAAAATTACCACAAAAATACACTAAATTTTAAAACAAAATGACTCAAGACACACAAAACTGCAAAAATACATATAGAATAACAGAAACATTGATTTAAAGACAATAAAAATCCACAAAATGACTCTAAAAACACACAAAATTACAGAAAAAAATACAAAATGACCAAAAAATACACTAAATTATAAAACAAAATGACTCTAAAAACACACAATTACAGAAAAAGATAAAAAACGACCAAAAAAAAAAAACACAAGACATTATTCTAAAACACAAAATATAACAAAAATACCCCAAATGACTCAAGTCACTCAAATAGCAACCACAAAAATATAAAAAAAAACAACAAAAACCTTGTCCAGTTCTGTGTTCATGCTCAGATTGGTGTGTTTATCTGATATAAGGACCACCCACTCCTCACATCCCTGTAGTCGCTCGCTGTATGTGCACGTGAACTAATTGACTGTTGATTATTGAAGGGAAATGTATTTTTCTATTTGTATTCAGCTTCAGAAAACCGCAGAGAAACGTGTTGTTATTCCTCAACTTTCACTCAAAGGAAGCTAAAGTTTGTGTATCTTTTTTATTTTAATTGAAAATGCTAAAGAACAGTTTTTTTGTGTGTTTGTTTACAGCATTTAATGATTTGCCAACACTCATTTAAAAACTGAAAAGGAATCGCTCCCGGGTACGAAACCCAATGACTGCATGAAATCTATAAATGTATACTAATAATGCATTTTCAATAGAGGTTGGACATCAAGCAATGAAGCATTAATCACAGCGACACAGCTGCACGCTCAGTCCCACCTGTTATTAATATAAATGATTTTCAGCACAAATGACTAATAGACTGTCCTTCATTTCTGTCAAAAAAAAAAAAAATCAAATTATCTTCTCCCCAACGTGTGCTATTGTTTAAGAAATGTGAACATCCATAATTTGAAAACTATTGATTCTCATTGTGCGATGAGTCGGTAAAAAAGTGAGGCTTGTACTTATAGTTTTATAATTTATCAATTAGGAAATTAGCAAGGAAATATTAGCTCCATTTTTCAAACTAAAAGGCGTCGACCTCAAATGACTCAAATAAAACTTCAAACTAAGACTAAACAACAGCATTGACTGCAATCTGCTCTTATCTTGATCATTGATCCTGATCATGGTTCAATAATTGATCATTCACACTAAAAAGGTTTGGATGACATTATTTCTATTTCCATTAATTGTTGTACATTATTTAGAAGATCTGCATGAAACTCTGTGAGGTCATTAAGGAACCAAATTTCATAAATTACAAACTGATTTTTAAATGATGAGAGATAGGGTTTTATTGATTTTGTGCCGTCGTCAAAGTAGTGACTCCAAACACACAAAGTGACACAAAATAGTAGACAAAAATGCACACACAGACTTACATAAATAGATCCAAAATGACCATAAAATACAAGAAATATGAAAATAAACTGACTCAAGACAAAAATACACAGACTAGCAGAAACATGTATTAAATGACAACAATGTCACACAAAATTACAGAAAAAGATCCAAAAGTACCAAAATAAATACAATAAATGACTCCAAAAACACAAAGTATAAGAAAAATGCACAAAAAGACTCGACACACAAATTGAAACCACAAAAATAAAAAAAAACAACAAAAAACATTGTTCTTTCCTGCGTTAATGCTTAGATTGGTCATTATTTTAAATGCTGACGTTAATCCTGATCATGTGACCCTCAGATCAGATTATCACAGTTTTGTGCTAGAATTTTTCCTTCTGTGGCGTAAAGTCCATCTTTTGTTAAGATTTTGTCAAAATCCATTATTTTAACGTAATCCTGTTTACAGACAAACATGTTAATAAATAAGTCAATAAATAAATAAACATCTGGGAAAATTAACCCTTTGTTGTTTCCTGTATTAGTCATTTTTTAAATTTTTAAATTAAAAGAAGGTGTTTATGGGTACACTGGTACCCATAAACTCTTCATAAAAGGTAAAAGAGCTGTTTTTTGTTTATTTGTGAAAGGAATAATTTAGTGCTTTATCTGACAAAAAACAGCAAAACAAAGTTTCCCTCAGTGAAACAAACAAACTGAATGTGTTTGACGCCAAAGCTGTAAATGAAATAAAAACAACAAACTCTAAGTTTAGCTTTTTCCTAGCGGTTACTGTAGCTAAGCACACGTGTACACTCAGTCCCACTGTGTTTGTATTGGAAGTGAAAGCTCCCACTAAGTGTTGGTCCAGGTGTCTGAGGTGGAAGCTTGATTTACTGCATGATTCCTCTGAGCTGGATAGAGAGACGGAGACAGGCCTCGTCGTTTGATGGAGGGCTGAGAAAGTGATACAGGGTGTTTGAGTAATAACATAATACACACACACACACACACACACACAGGACTGCAGATTAAATGTGCTGCAGGCTGTGAGAAACCTGAAAGACTTTCCTGCTTCACCTTTTTCTTCATTTTTGTTTCGAACATAAACACAGCATCAGTGTTTTTACCACAATGAGAAAATAATAATAATAATAATAATTAAACATCAAACAAAGCAATAAAATGGTCCCGAAATCCTGCACGTGAAGCCTGTACATGTTGGAAAAGAAAGTATAAACTGATATGATCATCCTACCATTTGTAAAATCTATATTTTATTTCTTTACATTAATGTTCTTATAATTTAAATCTATTTACAATAATCATTAATATATACAGTGTCTACAGTATATACATTCATCTGTCCGTACACATATGTAAGTATATGCACACCAGGGTTGGGGTCAATTACATTTTTCAGTTCCAATTACATTTTCAATTATCCAATTAGAAATCAATTATATTATGATAACTGGCATATTTTCCAATTATAAATAAATGATAATGTTTTTTTTTTTCCCCCATGAAAGTAAATTACAATTACGTTCTCAATTACCAGTACTAAACTTTAATTACAATTTTACTAACTTTTTTTCACCAAGGGCTCTGTTCTCCAAAAAGCTGTTTTTAACTGTGTGCTATTCTCCTCCTGTACTTAAGTCAGGGCACGCCTTCATCCCAGTTACACACTGTGGGTGGAGCGTCCCTGAAATGTGGGCGTTCCCATTCAAATCTGGCTTTACGCGCATTCTCCGGTGTGCGTTAGTCCTTTTCCTCTTACGTTCTTCTAACCCTGGAGTAAGTGCAGCGCCCCCATAAGGTGAAACATTATACTGCACTAGAAATATGGACTTAGTTACATTTGAAGCCACACGGACTCGTGCGTCACACAGCAGCAGCTGTGATCACTCAGCTGCTGCTGACAGACTCTCACAGACTTCTGTCCATGTTGGTCACAGTGATTCAACTATTTTCATACTATGTCCAACGTAAAGTTTGATCCACTACAGAGTGAAACAAGCTGTCATATGCAGACGAGGATGGAACACAAACTATATAATATCCTCACTCTAACCCCTAACTCTCCTAACCTTTACCACCTGTGTGAGTGTGAACATTCACTTTATATGAAACATATTTTAATAATAACGTGTAAACCATAGATCTGTAATTGACAGTTTTTAGTCATTTACAAAGTCAATTATCTTAACTCAATTACAATTCAATTACAATAACAACAGCAACAGATTTTTAAAATTACAATTAAGATTTTAATTACGCCATACTTGTAATGAATTATCAATTATGCAATTTCAATTATATAATTGACCCCAACCCTGATACACACCTATTTATTCATATTTTTTGCCCATTAACACTTATGCTTTGAGAAGATATATTTTATGTATTTATGTTTATTTTGCTTTAAATTCAGACATTTTTTAAAATTATTTCCACGCACAAACATTTCTACAACCTGGTAGCGTTTACTGACACACAAAAGCTTTTTTTGTTGTCCGTGCGTGCAGTGACTGAAAGTTAATTTTATTTTTGTAAGTTGTAAATTTTAGCCTTTTTAATAAATAGTTTCTGAATATTTGATGGGAGAAGTTTTTGTTGTTATTTGTTATGTGCTATTTGACTTGTTTGAAAAGCTACAATTTCTGCTAATGTTAGTAGATTAGATTTATTGAATAGTGGCTCAGTGTTTTTATCGCCCCCTCCCTTCCTGATTTTACTGGGATTGTCTGATTTTTACCCTGACTTCACACACTGTACCACACACCATTACGCTTCCTCCTTCTCTCCTGATCAATCACTGCCAACAGGTGCTGTAAATCGCACCCTCCTCTGCAGCAGTCTGCCCCGTACACGCTCACCCCCCCACCCACCCGTGCTCCTCCTTCGCCTCCTCACGCCCCCCCCCCCCAGCTCCTGCCCCAGTTTGTCAGTGAAGCAAAACCGTCCACGTCTCGGGGCCCATCATTCTTCCACATCGCCCCCGCCCCGTCCTGTCACACCGGCGGCTCGGCCGGGGCTCGGAGAAAAAGCATCACGGTGAGATAATACAGCCACTGCCAGAAAAAGAGGTGAAATAAATGGTCCCATCTCCACTGGGCTAATGGTCCTGCCTTCCACTTGGCCAGAGGACAGCACTCATCCCAACCTGGACAACAACATCAGCTCCTAATGGGAAAAACCTACACGCCATAACCAGCAGCAGAGTTTATGAATAAAACCTGTCCCAGGAATAAGGCACTGTTTAAGATCAAACGTTATGGTGGTGATGTATGAAAGGCAATGAGATGATTCAAATATCAAAGCCCTCGTCAAATATTAACCGTGATTCAGGGAAAGCTTTACTTAGGGTGACCACACGTCCAGTTTTACCAGGAAATGTCCCCTTTTGTCTGACTGTACGGCCATGAAAATGTCTGGGTTTCCTACGGAAGAGGATTAGGGACACTTTTTGGCCAAATCAAGAACAAATGTTGAGATCAAAGTTGAAAAACAAGATTAAAGTCGAAATTTCAAAACATTTACATAAAATACAATGTTGTGATAAAAGTCAAAGGTCTGCAAATGAAGTCAAATCTATGGAAGCTGATGAGGGCATAGATTGTTCTTTGGAGATTTTACAATATAGACTGGGCATGTCCTAACCTAGGCTCTGTCTGTCTGTCTGTCTGTCTGTCTGTCTGTCTGTCTGTCTGTCTGTCTGTCTGTCTGTCTGTCTGTCTGTGTGTGTGTGTGTGTGTGTGTGTTTCTCAAATATCTCTGCGGATCAGGATCAGACTGACCTGAGAGTTTCAACATGGCTGCTGCTTATTTCAAGGGTGTACAATGTCGGATTTGTTTGGGGCACCTCCTGAGTTGATGGACTCAGTGATGATGTCATCAGTCCTACCTCCACAGTGATGATGTCATCAGTCCTACCTCCACAGTGATGATGTCATCAGTCCTACCTCCACAGTGATGATGTCATCAGTCCTACCTCCACAGTGATAACGTCCCACCTTCAAACACAACCTCATTTAACCTCCATGAAAAAGTTACTTATTAGTTACTTACTTAAAGTTTCCTCGTTTCTATAGCAGTACATACTGTACTTCCTACGGACACTGCATTAGTATTTAAAATTCTAGAATTCACTCTGCAATGAGGTAATTTTAACATTTTAAGATTTCATTTATTCAGACAACTGTTCTTTAGTCTGAATAAATGAAACCATAACGTAAAAAATAATTAAAAAAAACTCCTTGCTGAAATGATTACTCAGAGGTAAATGTTAAATCCCTAAAACTACATGATTTCTAAACTGTGACACAGTTGTCATGGTTTCTACATCCAATGTGACTCTGTTTGGTTTTTAACACAGTTCTTGTTTTCATTTGAAAGCATTTTGAACTTTACTAACCAAGTTGTATTTATGTTGGGAACACTTTACTTGACGTTTCATATATAAAGCTGACGTTACGCTGTCATTATCAGTCATTAGCATGAATAAGGCTGTCATTAACTGTTGTTCACTAAATGATGACACCTTTGGAGCTATGTTGGCATTTTTTGGGTTAGGTGGTGGGATCTAGTGGGGTTAGGGTAACAAACGACACTTTATGACAACCTTCACGACACCTTAATTATGCTAACAACAGGTGTCATTTCATAATAATGACAGCGTCATGTCTGCCTTTATGTATGAAACTTCAAGTTAAGTGTTACCGTTATGTTTTACAGTAAAATGATCTTTCCACCATCCCTTCCATAAAGTGGAGACACGTGTGCCACCAACGAAGCGGCTGATGCTAAATGTAGCCTAGCTGGCTTTTTGCCTGTCATGGCCGCTTGTTTGATCGTAGCCACTGTTGTCATCTCCTCTCCTCCAGCGTAATGAGTCAGTGTGTGATGCAGGATAGCTGCTGACAGTGTGCCCTATGACTCACGTTGGGGTGGTGCTGCTGTCCCAGCACATCTCAATACCTCCCTTTGTGTCCCCATGTCCCTCCTCTCTGCTCTGCTTCCTCCCCCCAGTGGGTGGGGGAGTCGTCTAACCATCAACGACTGTACAAATGTGCTGCGTTCATTGTGCTTTTATCTGTCACATCAAAGAATGAAAGCTTTGGGGGAAAAAGGGTCAAACGTGTTGGACAAAGTGTTAAATCAGTGGTTGAAGAATCTTATCTTTAGGCTTTGAGTTTAAATATATTTAGGTTCAGGTTCAGGAACAAGGCCACGTTTACATGAGAGCTTTAATTCCCCTTTAATTCAGAACAAAAGTTAAATCCTCTTTAAACTGACCTTGTAAACACTTAATTCCGAATTAAACTTAAATCTAAATTAGGTGGCTGGTTTATTACAATCTTAATTCCAAATTAAATAATTCTGCGATCTTGTAAAAGCTTAATTCTGCGTTAAATTAATTCCGGTCATTCTGAGCATGCTCGACTTGTCACAATGACACGCTGGTGACGACATAATCCAAGATGGCCGCCCGGACTCAAGCCGAGACTATTAATTTAATAAGAGCCTTAGAGGATATGGATATAATAAAAAGTGGCTTCATCGGACAGGAGATACTAAAACCCAGAAACATCAGGAAACATTTTGGAGACATTCCAGAGACGGAGTAAATACGTCCCCGTACTGAATGCACACGCTGTAATATAATAAGTTTATAATTGTAGCGGTTGTTAGAGCGACTATCTTTACCAGGGAGCAAATATTTATTCCTGGTTATTGTTTTCCAGAGTTTTACTGAGCTTTATTTACCACATATTAGTTCCTATCTCCTTCTCCTGCTCCGCTGACCAAAGTGAAACAGTGTGTTATTGTCCAGCTGCTGCTTCAACATTACAATGAAAATAAAAGTGAAAACAGTTCTCATGTGGTCTTTTATGTTTTAGCCAAAAAAAAAAGATTTGTTGTGTGTTTTTTGCCGATAGACGTGAATACGTGACGTTCGCCCCCTGTCCAATCAGAACCCTTCCCAACCCCCAGACCTAAAGCGGAATTGAATAAAGGCTAATAAACCTGTTTTCCATGTAAACCTCAATTTGGAATGACTATTTCCATGTAAACACAAAACAGAACACTTTAAATCTGAATAATTTAATTTGGAATATATCATTCCAAATTTTAAAAAAAAGCATTGTATTAATGACGTGTTAGCTTCAGCTATCACTTCTCTGATCACACGTCTCCTTTCTGATGTAGATTTCAGTGACTCATCAGATTATCAGCTTAACCCTTTGACGCAGAGGTTAGACCTTCTGTCTGTTTTATGTAAATGCAACACTTAAGCACTCCTCCTTTAAAAGGCCTGATCTCTTGTAAACCTTGACAGACCTCTGAGCTTCTGTCTGCCTATAAAACACAGGCTGTTTACGGACGTCTGTAACTGAGCATCCTCCAACACATAAACACTTTCTTTTGTCCTTCTGTGAGTGAGGACAGTGTCTCCTCTTCTTGATCTGGAAAGATCAGAGAAGGTTGTTGTGTGAGAGCAACAGTAAAGAATGAAAAACCTTTGCAGTGAAAGGACATTTGACTTATGAGCTTGACGGCATTTGTGGGCTTTTTTTGAAAAGTCCTGTTTGTCATGTGGACAAGCGCAAAGACCCGCACACAGCAGCGGGTCAAGGTCCTGAGACGTTTATGGGACGACAGTGAAACGCCTGATAATATCTGACAGATGTCAGTATATCATGTCGTTGAAAGAGCTGAGTTTGACCTCGCATCGTGATCCAGACCTAAACCTAAACGTGAGAACTCAGATTTCCATCCTAATGGTTTTCATGGAGACGATGCCAACAAGTTTGCTGATCTGAATGCAGACGAACCTGACATCGTTGGCTCGGTACCGCATGTCGTTGTTGAGCCAAAGTTGTTTTAATCACGCCTGTCGTGATTTACTCCTCCTCCACATCCATGGGCTTTCACTGCAGCCAATCGCATTAAGGAGATAAATAACAGGACCAATAAAAGTGTTGTGAATGGACCCAATGGAAGGCTCATCATCCATTTGGGGGGGGGGGGGGGGGGGGGGGGGGGGGGGGCTTTTAGTGGAAGGTTCTTTAGGGGTTATATTGTGATTGGTAGTGGAGGTGATGTCATGTCATCCATCTTAGAAAACCACTTCATTAGGCTAATGGAAGGGCTGGACCGCTCGCTCTACGTGTGTGTGTGTCCGTGTGTGTGTGTGTGTGTGTCCTTTCTGTGATGGCTAAAGTGGTTATGAAGACTAAAGTGATTTTATTAGCGGGCATGCTCCCAACTACTGTGTGTGTGTGTGTGTGTGTGTGTGTGTGTGTGTGTGTGTGTGTGTGTGTGTGTGTGTGTGTGTGTGTGTGTGTGTGTGTGTGTGTGTGTGTGTGCGTGTGTGTGTGTGTGTGTGTGTGTGTGTGTGTGTTTAACTTCAATGACTTGCAAAAAGAAGAGTCTTTGAAGTTCACACACTGCAGTCAACACACCTGGAACAAAGTGAACAGCTCTGATGAGTCTCTGACTTCAATAATTCCGTCACTTCAGATGCTCCTCATGTGACGATAGAGGAAGACAAACACATTCGTTCTTTGAATTCAACGCCCTCTTCTAGTCCGTCAATTTTCCTTTTCCTATTTGTCTTATTTTCCATTTCTTCTGGGAGTTCTTTGTCAGTTTTTCCACCTCATGGGTTTGTGCATGGACTAGTGGACTCTTTACAAGAATGGTTCGTCCATTTTGTTACATTTCAAGGTAGAAAGTCAGCCCTGCTTTTAAATTGTTTCTTGTGATCTCCTGAACCTGTGTCTACCCATTCTGATCCATGCATCTGTACATTTTTCAATAACTTTCACATCAGCAAATCCTGGAACCTTTTAATCACTCTAGGATTTGTTTGACCAAATGATTAACTCACCATCAAACTCTGCAGAAGCCTGATAATGATCCTGGTCATTTCAATCAGGTGTGTTGGAAGAGAAAAACATCGAAAACATGCTGGATAGTGGCCCTTGAGGACCAGGATTGGCCTCCCCTGTTCTAGAGCAATAGTTTCTGTCGGTTTCGGAGCATTTCTAATCAAAGTCTAAAGCGATTAGGTACGCTGTGAACACAACCCCTCTCGAAGCGGATCAAACACAACAAGTATCAGCGGTGACGTATGGTAGTCAGTAGATCCTGTGACAATGCAAACAAGGCTTTAAAACCACCAAAAGTACGGCCACTTGAGGCTGCTCCATTGTTGAATGTTGTGAAAGAACAAACGGAGAAGGAAGAAGTTTCTGAGCAATCTTAAACGCTGGCTTTGACCCATAGATGAGAGCCTCTTCTTCAGGTTTCTGGTTCTAGAGAAGTCTCTACTCCTGTAACGGCATCTTGAAGCGGTCTGAATTGGTGGAGAACAACTGATAATTTTATCACCTTGCCTTGGCTCGTTTTGCGTTCAGAGAACAACTTCTGATCCACTTCAAACAGCCTAGTTACATGAGCTAAGCAGTTACTGGAGTTTCTGTTTCTCTAGGCAGAGAAACAGAAACCTGAAGAAGAGTCTCTCATCTATGGATCAAATCGCTCTAGACTTCCATTGGAAACGTTCCGAGACCGGCAGAAATAATTGCTCTAGAATGATCCTGTTTGATCCACTCTAGACTTTGTTTGCGTGTTCACACCAACCAAACGAGGAGGACTATCAGAGTAAACAAATCTCTTCAAACCCTCTAGGGTCCGTCGGTGTGAACGTACCCTAAAGCGAATCAGGCAAGTGGATTATAGAGTGATCGTTTTTGGCTGAAAGTTAAAAAAAAAAAAATATTCAGATGGAAAGCAGTAATTAAGGACAGGTGTGTGTGGAATAACTACTTGTCAGCATGTTTTTTACTGCTGAGAATCTTATCCGCACTGTACGATGATCAGAAACAAATATATTCCTGTAAAGAAGAAGAGAGAAATAAAGCACAAGTATGATTATTATAACTTATATAAATCTTTAGTATTTGAATTATAATAGAGGAGAGCAGACGCATAAGAAAAATGTGTTCCATTTAAGCAAGTATATGTCTTTAAAATGTAAAGTAAAATAACAACATCACGACATATGCTATTGGTAAGTAAGGAGTTGCATAAATAAGGAGCAGCTACACAGAGATGCCAGTGTTCCTCATGTATGGACACCTGTTCAGAGAGCAAAGGTACACTACCCTGCTGTTTCACATTAATATTCATCCCTTTAGGATGAGTTTATGGTCAACAACTACACTGAACACAAGCTAATGTTTATTTATCAGCCGATAAAGCATTTATTCTGACATCTCTGTTTGTACGACTTAAACACCAGGAAAAAATGGATGTTTGATAGTTTTGAGGATGCAAATACTTTTCAGCGCTTATTGAATTACTGTCTGACACGTTCATCTGACTGCACTTTGATTAATTAGTTGGATTGTTTAAAGCAGATGTGGGCAACTGGCGGCTCGGGGGCCACATGCAACCCTCGGTTTAAGTTTGTGTGGTCACTGGCACAAACAAATGAAAGAAAACACATGAAACGCCAAAAATAGTTTAAAATACATAGAAAATTACAAAAAAAATCCAGAAAAGGCCAAAATGACATTGACTCCAATTATAACACACAAAATGAGAGAACATTTTTCAAAAATACGACAAAAATAAACAAAACGACAACGAAAACAGAGTACACGCTTTATTGTTCCCTGTATTCATCTTACGATTGGTCATTATTCTAAATACTGACATGCTGCTCTATTATTGTGGCTCTTGGATCAGACAATCAACCTTTAGTGGTCTGGGCTGTGATCAAAGTTGTTCTAAAGAGAGACAATAGCATGTGCAGCTGCTGTCTGCGGTAACGCATGTAACGTGTGTCCCTGGTGCAGATCGATTTTGTGCCGAGCCAGCAACTCGTCGCTAACCTTGAGGTAAGCTAACGTAATGAGATGGCATTGACTCACACCTGACAGCACTGCCTGACACCCCCCCCTCCCCCCAGCGACCCCCACGAGCCGCTGTTAGAGGCTTCCATTGGTTTTATTTTTATTACGCTTCCCTCCAGCTACACTCCATCTATGTTATATGTCTATAGTGCTGTATTTTTATGGAACAAAATTGTTATTTTTTTAATTGAAAGCTCAAGAATAAAATAATCTGAGGGAATCAGACAATGAACTCTATGATTAAAGGTGTGCTGAGCATATTTCAACCAATCCAGAGCAGATGTACCTGTAGGAGAGAGATTTTAAATAAATAAACATTTGGAACATCTGATGAGCTGTAATATTTGATCAGTGTGAGGTTGGTTACTGTGTATTTGCTACAAAGGAAATCCTGGATCTATGACTATTATTGATAATTATTGCATTAGTCCATGTTTATTAATTATTACAAAGCACATTTCGTGCTTAAAGAGATCTGTCGTCTTCATATTGATAGTTCTCTCTCCCCAGATTCTTTTGGCGTACACACACACACACACACACACACACACACACACACACACACACACACACACACACAAAAACACCTAAAATTCACACAAAAACACACAATTATTCATATGACAGGAAGAAAAAAAACAAGGCTGTGCAACTGAGACATTTTGTGTGTTTCAGTCTTTTTGTGAGTTTTTTTTAAATTTTTTTTGTTTTTATGGCTCTTTTTGGAATTTTACTCAGCCTTTTTTGTCTTTTAAAATGTTTTGCTTTTTTTTAATATATATATATATATATATATATATATATATATATATATATATATATATATATATATATATATGAATATTTTTAGTTTTTGCTGTTTTTTGAGCCATTTTGATTTTCATACATTTCTTTTAGATCTTTTGTTTTTTTTATTTTGGAATTTTTTATTTATTTTTTTGCCATTTTATTTATTTTTAAATCTCTATATATTTTTTTTTAATTTATTTGACTCATAATATTGAAATGTTCTGCCTACCAACACAGTAAGGCTGGATCTCACCTCACTGTGTTACCAGTTAATAGTCTATTCCTAAATGTGTGCTTGGAGGAATAATTGGATATTGGATGTGATTCACACTGACAGACTCATTTCAACCTTTTACTTTGAAAAACCATCCTTTATCCCAGATATTGGAGATGTTTGTTTGTCAGCTTTTGTGTTTCTTACCAAAAAATGAAATGAAACTCTTTCTGCTTCACGATGCTGTACGATAATGATCATCACATCTCGTAATTGCACTTTTTTGTCCATGTGGAGTTAATTTAACATTTAACACATTTTGGGACCAACGTTGTCCTCAACAGTGAACGTTCAGTTAGAAACAAAGTGGGGATCAGATCAGATCAGACCCATTAGGTGAGTGACAGTAATGGAAACAACCATAGACATGCTAACGACGTAGCATTGATCCATCATCTTAGCTGAGCCCACAACGTAGATTTAAAGCCTCATATTCTTCTGCATGATAATTAAAAACATATGAACAGTTGTAATGTTTGTGAAAGAGGACCAGTACACACAGATATAGACCAGTACACACAGATGTAGACCAGTACACACAGATATAGACCAGTACACACAGATATAGACCAGTACACACATATATAGACCAGTACACACAGATATAGACCAGTACACACAGATATAGACCAGTACACACAGATATAGACCAGTACACAGAGATATAGACCAGTACACACAGATGTAGACCAGTACACACAGATATAGACCAGTACACACAGATGTAGACCAGTACACACAGATATAGACCAGTACACACAGATGTAGACCAGTACACACAGATATAGACCAGTACACACAGATGTAGACCAGTACACACAGATATAGACCAGTACACACAGATATAGACCAGTACACACAGATGTAGACCAGTACACACAGATGTAGACCAGTACACACAGATATAGACCAGTACACACAGATGTAGACCAGTACACACAGATGTAGACCAGTACACACAGATGTAGACCAGTACACACAGACCATGACATGTTCTCCTCTACCTGGTACATCCACTGGTTCTTCGTGCTTCGTCCAACATTCAGAGGGTTAAAGCAGAGCTGAGAGCAGCTACTGTACGTACAGTACACCAGGAAAATGAGTTCAGTGACCCACAGCAAAGGTTATTAGAGCTCAGCAGTCACACCATGCTGATGTAGAGACTATTGTTCTACTGTGTGTGTGTGTGTGTGTGTGTGTGTGTGTGTGTGTGTGTGTGTGTGTGTGTGTGTGTGTGTGTGTGTGTGTGTGTGTGTGTGTGTGTGTGTGTGTGTGTGTGTGTGTGTGCGTGCGTGCGTGCGTGCGTGCGTGTGTGTGTGTGTGTGCGTGTGTGTGTGTGTCAGAGAGATAGTTTAAACTACAGTTGCTGCAACAGACAGAAAAAGTCTAGACATTTAAGGAAGTGTTAGAGTTCCAACTTGGTCTCAACAAGTTTGTGACAAATAAACTAAAAAATAATGAAATAGACTTTAATTATTTGTGATGCACATTCTTTGTTTTGTTTATTGACATTTTTTTTAATGTTTTTTTTATTTGCGTAGTTTTTTGTGGTGAGGAAAGCGACTCATTTTAATCAGAGTTATTAACCTAGCAGTGTTTTTCAACCTTGGGGTCGTCTGAAATGTCTAGTAATTGATAAAAAAAAAAATATAATAATTACTGATTAAAATGCTATATATATAAGGTTGAATTGTTATTAAATTATTCTTATAATTAAAACACAACTTTCACTTTCTCAAATATAAATGTACTTCAGATAAAGTAAATACAGTATGAAAACATCCGAGCTGGATCAATTCCTCACTATTCTGTATTTGTAACAGAATAAAAAACATGATCAAAAACTAAAGTATTTGGAGTTTCCAGAAATATGTGATATGAAGATGGGGTCACGATCCAAAATAAGTTGGGAACCACTAACAATGACTCAAACCCTGAATAAGATGCAACTGCACAAAATAACTTCTGATCAAAACACATTGAGTTCTAAAGTCGTGTTGCACAGCACAAAAAAATGCAGAAGTCGTGAAGCAAAAAGTGAAGCTAATATTTTCATGTCAGGGATTTTAGAGGTTTAGAATAAAAAATAATCATTATATATATTCATCCTTTTTTATTCTACAGGTACATTCTTAAAAACTCTTTAGGTGTTTGAGTTTGACAACAGACCAAATGTGTGTATCTGGATTACTTACACACACACACACACACACACACACACACACACATACACACACACACACACCTGGCACCCAACTGTGAGTCCCTTTTAATTAGAGCCCTGCTGTTAACTACACACACTCACTAGTTTTCCCAATCCACTCTGTCACACACACACACACACACACTCTCTAATCTCTGTGTTTGTGGCTCAAAAGATCAAAAGCACAAAATGAAAATATGAAAAGTTAAACATACATGTTCACTATAACAGACGTGGTCAACAGGTGGCCCGGGGGCCACATGTGGCCCTCAGTCAAACTATCTGCATCTCCCAGAGTAAATGCACAGAATGACTCTAAAATAACAGAAAATGACTCCAAAAACACACAGAATGAATAAAACAAAATATATAGAACAAAAAACATCAATGACTCCAGAAACACAAAACGATAATAAAAAAAACTCCATAAACACATAAAACGACAGAAAATACACAAAAGAACAACAAAGATACACAAAGATGACCCCAAACAAAAATATGCAAAAGGAGAGAAAAATATATAGAAAATGACAAAAAAAACCACAAAATGACAGAAAAAAAAAAAACGATAGAAAAATAGGATGACAAAAAAATCACAAAACAACAATAAAAATCATTATAAATAAATTCAAAGACAGGAAAAACACAAATGAAAATAAAAATACACAATCACCCCCAAAACTCCAAAATGACAACAAAAATTTGCAGAACAACTAAAGTAAAATTTGATCTGAGGGTCACACGGTTGTTTTTTTAACATTAGTGTAATCTATAATAATTAATGTAAAGCTAAACTCTGGCACAAAGTTAGCTACATGATAAAGAACTTGTGTGTGGATATAGACGAGAGAAAAATGATAAATATTGTTGTTTATTTTTAATTTATCTCACCATAGACTATTGGTCTCCCATTGGAAGTTTAAAAATGTTTCTTTTTCTGTCAAACTCATCACGTCGAGCCCAGAAAAGTAAAGAAGCGTGCTGGGGTAATTCCACTCTCAGCTGTCACATATGTGGAGAAACGCCTCCTCCTGTTACACTCCAGCCATGACTCACATTCCTCCTCTTCCCCTTCACAGCGAGGCCAGAAAAACAAACCAGATGAACCATGTCACTTCTTCATTGGTTGTTTTTCTCCTCTACGTTCTAAGTCCTTTGTGTTTGGAGCTGCTCCTCGTTTTTAAGCTGCTTTGCAAAGTCACTTCTTCCACGCTCACAACTACTGTAAGTTGATTAGAAACCAAAGCCAGTTGGGTTGACGTTGTGTTGAATCAGCGCTGGAGTTTCAAGCTAAAAGCGCCCGAAGCCGCTGAGTGTCACCTGGTGCTTAGGAGGAAAGTGATTACAAGCAGAGAACACACACATCATGGTGTGTCTACAGCTTCACAGGAAGCAGAAGGACGTGTTCCAATCCTCCATTAGACACAGTTAGGCAGTAGTAAGCACCCCCTGAAGTCCAGCGTGTGAACGTTTGGAGAAACACCACCAGGCGCTCACAGGCCTCTGCATCTGTGACGGCTCGTCTCCAGCTTTGATGGAGAAAGACAGGTTGTTTAGGACCGTGGAGAAGGGGCGGAGCTGCAGCTGTTGTTCTGTCCAGACTTTACAGCGACTCACAAAGATCAACAGATAATAATGAGTCTATGATTAGTAGGTCTATGTTAAGGTTTCATTTATTCACACAACTGTTTTTTAGGAAATGTACTTTAATCTCCTTAGAAACAGTTGTCTGAATAAATGAAACCTTAACATATTATTCAAACAGAAGACAAAAATAATTATTAAGGTTAGGATGAGTTTTCACTGGCGCCCTGTCCAGGGTGTACCCCTGCCCAGCGCCCTATGAGAGCCGGAGATTGGCACCGGCAGACCCCCGCGACCCTGTTAAACGGGAATAAGCGGGTATGAAAATGGATGAGTTTTCATATTTGTTCAAAGAACTTTTACTTTCCATTGTTGTTAAAGATACTTTAAAGCTGCAGGAGACGAAAGGTTTTAATCAGATAAAGACAAAGTTTAGGCCTGAAGATCAACAAATCAAAGATTATTTGCTCACAAAAACGGTTGAAACTGCTGCTTTAAAGTTGGTTTTCAGTTTGGTGCAATGCATTGTGGGATGTGGAGTCCTGAGGACGAATGCATAGAAGTGTTTACGCTTCATTCTTACGTTGATTTCTTGTGTTTCTTCTCCTGAAAAGGAGGACAGTGATTGGCTATACTGCAAGTGAGGATGTAAGCGCTGCATTAGCATTAGCTTCGTATTAGCATTAGCATTAACACAGCATTAGCATAACATTAACATTAGCATTAACATTACCCTAGCACCAGCTTAGCAATATCCTAGCATTTGTATAACATTACCATAGCATTAGAATTAGCATTAACTTGCATTAGCATTAGTTTAGCATTAAGCTAGCATTAGCCTAACATTATCATTAGCATTAACCTAGCATTAACTTTGAATTATCCTACCGTTATCATAACATTAATATTAACATTAACGTTAGTATTAGCCTAGCACTAGCTTAGCATTATCCTAGCATTAGCTGCCATTAGTATAGCATTTCCATGGCATTAGAATTAGCATTAGCATTAGCTAACATTAGCATTTGCTGGCATTACCTGCATCCTCACTAATGAAGTATAAACACCTCTATGCATCCGCCTACAGGACTCCACATCCCACAATGCAATGCACCAAACTTTTCCGACAACGTCAATAAACCGAGTGTTTACAGTGGAGATGAAAACAAAGTTTAGAGTGGTGATTTCAAGTGATCTAGTATGTATTGATCTATGAGGTGTTTTTTCTTAGATTGAAAAATAAAGGCACAAATCTATGTCCATATGTCATTATTTGATACATTAAAAAAGTGCTTCTCCATCAGATTTACTGTAAGTGAAGTTTTGGTCTTAGCTCAGCGACCACACGTCGCCCAAACGATGAAACCAAAGCATCTCAGCTCGTCACATAATTAGGTTGAGTTCTAAATGATGGAGGCTAATGTTATTCTTTTACTTCTTAACTCCGCCTTCAGTTTGACACGTGCGTTAAATACAGACAGATGACTCTTTATTTTTCTCCTCCTCCACTTTCTGTGTCATTGGACTGAAAATTGTCTTCCTGTCTGCGTCGTATCGACCATCCTCTTCCTCAGAGGGAAGCGCAGCAGCTCCTGCCAGGGACCTTTCCCCTGTTGGTAGGGCGGGAGTTTTTATTATCATTGTTTTTAAAGATTTTCTCTGCGTGTGCGCGCGTGTGCGTGTGTGCGTGTGTGTGTGTGTGTGTGTGCGTTTGTCTGCTTGGAGGAAAAGACGGGAGGAGAGAGAGAGAGAGAAGGAGAAAAGCAGCTGGAAAGAGAAGTTATTTGGCTGAAGGACATTTGCGGAAGCTGCTTTTAACACCCCCCCCCCCCCCCCACCACCACCCCCCCATCCCTCAGTGCTTTTTTAAACACACTTCTCTCTCCTTTTCCGACTCTTTAAATATTGAGGATCATTGTGAGTTTCTCAGCCCTCGCCCTCCAACAGCTCGGCAGAAGAAAAGCATTCAGATCGTAGCTGAAGGCTCAGTATAGCACAACCCCCCCCCCCACCACCAACCCACCCCCTCCCTGTAGGCCTGAGTAAACAGGTTGGAGCTTTGCTGGTTTTCTAAGCCACGCCCCATTTTCTTTGGCTATTCGCATCTGAAGGCCAGGTTCTCCCTCTGGGCGAGAGTCGGCTGCTCATTTCCACACAAACACACACAGACTCTCTGTGGGTTTAGCTTTTTATAACACACACACACACACACACACACACTGTGAGCGTGACCCAGCCGACTTCTGTCACTGTATTCATTACTTTCCCTCACATTATTACGCAGCCTGAACACATCACGCTGCTGCCTGTGATTCCATCGTCTCTTTAATGCTCACATGTTGGTGTTTTAGCTTCTTTTTGACTGAAAGTCACTTAAAACAAAACTATTTTTACATTTCTATGATTCCAGTAAGTTCATTGTATCTTTTTTTTCATTAATATGTTATGGTTTTTATTTATTCTAACAACTTTTTATCAGAAACTTTATTTATTACGTGGAAGTCATGGACAAAACTGTGTCCATGTATTGGCAGAAGTGTAAAAAGTACTGATGTATCCTAGTACTCAAGTACAAGTACGTTATACATAAAATACTCAAGTACAAGTACGTTATACATAAAATACTCAAGTACAAGTACGTTATACATAAAATACTCAAGTACAAGTACGTTATACATAAAATACTCAAGTACAAGTACGTTATACATAAAATACTCAAGTACAAGTACGTTATACATAAAATACTCAAGTACAAGTACGTTATACATAAAATACTCAAGTACAAGTACGTTATACATAAAATACTCAAGTACAAGTACGTTATACATAAAATACTCAAGTACAAGTACGTTATACATAAAATACTCAAGTTCAAATCTTGCACAATTTGAACTTACATTATTTTGCACAAATGCATCTGTATAAAATAAAATGTTTGTCAACATGTATAATTAAAAAAATTAAAATAAATAACACCAATAAATTAAATTCAAAATAAAATAAAATCTCAAGCTCTATGTATAGATACATTTATGAGCTTTAAAACTGAGAAAATAACCTCCATTCAATGCGGTGCAATAATAGCTTTAATCTGATTGGTCGGCTATGATGTGATTATTGTCTGGTTATTTCATTTATTTTGCACTTTCACAATGTTTATCATTTTCAAATGTCACTTTCAACATTTTTGACTCTCTCCACCACTTTTCCCACTTATTGTTGCATATGTTCACCCATTATTGTCACTTTTAACCTCTTTTCACCACATTTCATTTTTATTTTTGCCAATTTAACCACATTCACCATTTTTATTGCCCATGTGTTGCAAGTTTAAACTAATTTTAAAAAAATGCTTTTTAAAATCCCATTTCACCACCTTTTTCATTATTTTTGGTCACTTTTAGCCAGTGTTGGGAACGTTACTTTAAAAAAAGTAATTAGTTATAGTTTCTCGCTATTGATCCAGAAAGTAACTGAGTTAGTAACTAAATTACTCTATAATAAAAGTAACTCATTACCAAGGAAAGTAACTATTTGCGTTACTGTTAAAAATAAAAAGTTGCTCTATGTCAAATATTGTCGTTGTGAGGTGCTTCATTAAATATGAGTTGTTTACAACAGATGTGGACAAAGTCTTCAGTATATAATGAACACTTCACATACACGTTCTTGTCTTTGACCACAATTAATATAAAGTAGTGTTTGTATCGTCACCTTAAAAATGACAACGTTTCAATGGACTGCTCCACGCTCACCATCTCTGCTGAGTCATCAAATCTGTAGTGTGTGTGTGTGTGTGTGTGTGTGCGCGCTGGCACATGAGTAAAAACACTGCACTGTAATAAATAATATGGTAGTTCAACTTAAAAGTCTTTGTTAAGGTTCTGCCATAAAGATTTGAGCTCATTGAAACAATATTGGCACCTTCAATCAACTGAAACATGCAAGTTATAAATGGTTCATAAATCATTGCTAGAAATTGTTACAACTCAACAGTTTCAGTTTAAACCACCTAGCATGTTATGTTGAACAAACAGTAAACTTGTATTGCTTCTCCATATTAATGAAATTGTATGAGTTATTTAAACTCACAAGCCTTAGCTGAAATAATTTTTAACTTACGATCTGATGTCAAAAGAAAACAATGTTTTGACGTCTTTCAACATATCAGGTCAAGTTATGAATGACATTTAACTCACTCAATGCAGTTGAACCAACCAAATTTATTTGCTACTTGGACACAATACTACATTTTCAATATTGGCACCACTTACAGTCAAATGTTAGATGAACATAAATGTTTATGGCAGAAATTGTACAGACACTTCTAAGTAAAAAGAATATCTACTTGTGATTTCTGTTGACATGCAAAAATAGGTTTTGTAAAAACAATTCACAATCAAATAGTCACAGCGTTTTATTTTCGCTTTTTATTTCCAGAGAAGTAAAACATGGAACAAGTGTAGTAGCAAATAACATCTCGCAAAGCTATCCAAGTTTTAAAACATTATAGCAAACCCTGCAGTGCCACTAAGGCCACAAATGCCAGGGATTAAAACTAGTCAAACTTTCAAAGACGAACCAATAAACAGGCCCACTAAAAAACATTTGAAGTGTCCAAAATGGCTCAAAACAATGAGCAACAGTGGTGGAAAAAAAACATAACAGCATTTAAAAAAACAGAGAAATTCACATCTTGCACCTCAATATTTTGTTGCGGAGTCCATGTATCCTGGCAGAGGCCTGTTCGGGCTTGATTTTCATGACAACCTTTTGGAGAAACTCGAACGTGTACTTCATTGCTGATGGGTATTCCAGATTTACAGCATAGATGACACCCATCAGCATTGCCACACCACATGCTACACTCTTCTCATGGTGAATAACTATGCTTTCTTCCACGACGACCGCAACGTCAAAGATCTGATGTGGGACTGCATCCTGCTCCTCTTCGTAGCCAATCAGCAGTCCAAGTTCCATTCCCTTCAACTCTTCATCCAGATGGTCACCATGGGCCTAAAGAAAAATTAAAATTACATGCTTTAAATGTTGTTACGTTTTAAAAAATATACTTTGATTTCAGTAAGACTGAATAAAATCTATTACATTTCTTTAATGAATACTGTTAATTAATTACCTCTATATAGTTTTCCAAACATTATTTTAAATATAATACAACACTCCAAACAAGTTTCTAAATGAGTTGTAATTATTGACGTAACTTCATTTGGATCAAATTTATCGTACTCACATCACACAGCCGGAAAACATTGGATGAATCTTCTTTGAGGTAGAGTGGAAGTCCCAACAGAGCAGCAATCCTCTTCCTCTCATTTGTATTCTGTAAAAGTGAAAAATTACAAACTTTACTTAAGTTGTTTAATTTATGTTTTCTTTATTTAACCAGGAAATTCCCACAGAGATTAAGAATCCCTTTTTCCTGGGGAATCATGGCCCCAGAGAGGAACCTACTGTACATTTTTTTAGTGGTTTTAAACACTGGAGTACCCGAAGAAAATCTGGGAATCGAACCTGGGATCTTCTTGCTGTGCGGCACAAGTGTTCACCATTGCACCACCAAAATTGTATAGTTGTGTTACAAAGACATGCCACCAAAACATTTTATGATGACTAAAAACAACAATAAAAAAAAAACTTATAAAAAAAATTTAAAAAAATAAAAATTGGAATCAACCCCAAAGTTAATGCGAATGTGCAAAGTTTAAATACCTCAATTGCTGACATTTTTCAAGAAGATCCTGTAAGGAGCGAGGGAGAGGAATACATCTTCATTCAATAACTCATTTTTGCAAATCAGTGGCACTCGGTGAATCCAACATTTTGTTTGAGAACACATTAAACCGATCAAACACGAATTACACTGAAGTCAAACTAGGGCTATGCAATTCAACAAAATTGAATTGAGATGACTTATTTGGTCAATATTTCAATAATCAACATAATTCTGGGTTGCAAAGGATTCATAGGTTTATCTTTTTATTTTGAGTAATTAGTTAGTTAAAGGAATAGGTCACCGTTTTTAGACACCGAGATATGTTCTTACCTTCGACGATTTCATTTGTACCTGTACCTTTGGCGTCCGCACAGTAAAGTGAAGATACTGTGCAGATGTCGAAGTACTCCTGGTATTATTACGCCTTACAATATAGTTCCCCTTTTTATCCGCTTAGAAAATCCACATTGTTTAATTTTTTGTGACTATACTTGGATCTTGTAACACTTCACATATCCACATTTAAAAAGGGACTACGTAGAAGAGCTTTGTCGCTTCCATCTTCGCCTCGTTTGGAGCAATAGAGGAGAGGAGGAAAGGCTAACACCATCTGTTCTGTGTTTACGTGACTGAGGGCATGCGTGAAGACCAGACGGGTACACATGAATTTGTCTAAGCTAAAGTAAGAACATATTTCAGTATGTAAAAACGGTGGCCTATTCATTTAAAAACATGCATGCTTTCTTGTTATTTATATGAACAAAGGTGGGTAGAACATTTTACTTGAGTGTTGAGTATTGAGTAACTGAGTGTAAAAGTTTGATTCATGTTTTAGTTGTGACAAATGAGAAATAGAACATAAAATTATGTGAATATTGTCATATTTTCATAGAAAATACCATAAAAACAAAAACAAATTAGAATTAGTAAAACAAATCAAATATTTTAACCCATAAAATTAAGATTTTTTTTCAATTCAAAATTTACTCATCGTGGCACAAGTTACTATATTTTTTACTCAAGTTTTTGAAGTAACTACTTTTGCAAGTAGTCTTAGTAATCTGTTCTCTTAAGTACATGTACAATATATGTAAATGTATATATACATTATAATATGTATAATGTAAATGTAGCGGAGTACTACCCATCTCTACTTAGAGAAGTATACTTACATCTTTCTCAAGGGAGGTCAGAATGTCACCCAAGGAGCGGCACCTTCCAGACTTGCTTGAGGATTTGTAGAGTTCCAGCAGTCGGGGTACAAGTGCATCGAGGCCATCGAGAAATGAAGGCAGCAGTTCTTGGGCAGTAACTCGTTCGAATTCAGCTCTTATCTAGAATAATACAAAACTATTTATGCAGGGCAAGCACACAAAACAGGAATATTTCAACAGTTACATCACCTGTCTTTCTTGAAGCAATGCCGGCCATCGATTGCGAATTTCACTTAGTAGTGGTTCATCACCTACTATCTCTCTCCTCCGCTGGGCAAATGTTGACACCATCAACTCATCCACCATGTCACAATCGGGGATGGTTTTAAGCATTTCCCTCTCCATCTTCATACGGTTCTCCTCCATTACTTCTTCACTGTCACCTTCCTCTGGCCCTGGACAAAAGTGAACTTCACCTTTTTTTGACTTTTTGACTTTTCTTTTTGCCTCTCCTCCTTTTCGCTTATTCACAACCACTTCTGGAAGTCCAGCAACTGCCAAGTCACGACGGAAGTTTCCAACCTTGTATTTAAGGCTATGGACCCACGAATACCATCCTGCTGCAGACCCAGGATCCCTCAAGCTTGGATGCTTGTCCACAAGTGCTCTCGCCACAATCTCATAATGATGACTTTCAGGATATGGAGTAATTTTACACATACCATCTGCAAGACAATCTAGAATGTCTGACTTCATTCCTTTGTTTACCTCTAGAAGGTATTCATCCTTTGCATATTGTGCATTGGCTTTCATCAACTTGAGTTCAGTGTCATAGGAGAACTGAGGTATTGGGTAAGGGTCAGGCCACTCAGCCAACTCCACAGTACCAACAGAGCGGCTAGACAAGCTCCCCGTATCCAGTGTAGAGTCAGAGCTTTCTCCCGAATCAGCAGTAAGGAGAACTTTCAATGTTGCTCGTTGTGCGGGAAGTTCTTGTATATCTTGCAGATTGCAGAGCGCGTTACCAAAGTCGGGGTCCTCAAATTGTACAGAAAATCGACCTCTTATTCCCAATTTGTTTCGGAGTATCTCATAAAGTTTTTCAACAGTAGGTGGTCTTTCTTCAATGGTGAGGCGCCTTATGTCATTTGGAGATAGGATTACTCGTAGGAGCATTGTGGATTGCCTCAGCTAGAGAAAAGAAAAAAGAAAAAACAGTCCCTGTTAGAGCTGGGAAATTAAATGCAATTTAACTGAAATCACAATCTACTTTGGTCAATATCTGTCATAGGACTTACTAATTTTCAGGTTTATAACTATTTCCTTGACAGAAACAGAACTTAGTTTTGATGTCTGGATGAGACAATGGGAGATATTTGTTAAATGATACAGGATGAAAGTATTTTTGTTTGAAGTTTGAATTAAAAGGTATGTCTATATAAGTTAATCAGCCACAGGTATTCAATTTATTGTGGAAAAAAATCAAATCGAAAAATGAAAATCAATAGGGGGGGTTTGAATTCTCATACCATTTGTGAGTTCACAAGCATAAAAATACATCTGGTGCTGCTTGCATAGATTTGTTCATTAATGATGATAATAATAATAATAATAATAACAATAATACATTAGCACAACTAAAGAGTGACAAAACATGACAAAAATGCAACAAAAGAGCGACAATAGTGCTGGAAAAGCAACAAAGATGCAACTTAAACAAAACTGAAAACAAAAGTCACAAAAGGCGTTAAAAATAAAGACACAATCGTGATGAAAAAACAACAACAAAAAAAGATGAAAACATGCCAAAAACGTTTAAAGTAATCAAAAAAGACAAAAAACATCAAAAACTACTTACTATTACTTCAGCAGGAAGCTTCTGGGCGTAATCAGAAGGCAGCCTCGAACAAAGTATGCCACAAGAGGAGTGTAGTCGTTGAGTTCTTCCTTTTGAACTAGTAGACAAGGAGACAGGCTTTTCTTCAGCTGGTAGCTCCTCAAATGCTTGACATAGTCAGCTGTAAAAGGTTCAATTATAAAGCAGGCATGTGTGGCTGAAACAATGCATATTTGAATTATTTTCCCAAAATTGGGCAGTCCACTAGTGCTGCCAACAGATACAAACATATTAATGCAATATTTTGTTCCATTCAAAAAAACATGTGGCGTCAGGTCAATGTCCTCAATATCACCAAACCTACTCAAAACAACCTGTTGCACAGCATTGTCCAGAATTCTCAGTGGTACAGTTGTCAACTTAGAAGTCTCTACTTCAGGCCTGAAAAGGCTTGGCATTGCCAAGTAGTATGCCAACATAAGTTGATGCCTTGTGGCCAATGTACGTAAAATGTTTTTAAAGTTGTTGACATCATGCACAACTTTCTTGAAAAATGAATGTTTTGCTTCAAATCGGATTGTCCATGTGTCAGTAGGAGGTCCAAACTTTTTTATCAAATCAGGATAATGTTCAATGAAATGATTCTTTGGTCGCAGTTTATAGTCAGGGAAAACTAACAGTAGTTGCTGCCTGTGGTCAGATATTTTTGATTCCAAGTAACATAAACTGGCTGGAGTGAAACAGGAAGTTGATAGCAACTCCACCAACTCTTTCAGTTCAAGGACCAACTCCCATGTTTCATCATCCTCTGGAATTTTGTCACCAATGACAAGTGGTAGGAAGCGCACAAGACTCCAATTCTCATGTCCATTTCCACCAAGGCTTCTTTTCCTTTTGAAGGTAGAAGGAATGTTTTGAGGTCTATTTGTATTGTCCGAAAATTTAAAAGGAAAGTTTTGTATTCTCTCATTGAGTTCATCTAATGTAAAATACCTCTTAGAAATGAGGTTTGCCAAACACAGACTGAGCTCAATAGGTACAATTCCTTCAAGGGCATCATGTAAGAAGTCTGGTGGAAAACCTGTGCATGCATGAAACCCTGCCAATTTATTAAGTGGACATTCTCGTTTCACCCCATCAATGACTCCCACATTGCTCCGTTTCAGTTCTTCCACAGCTTTGTCATACAACTCTGATGATCGTAACTCAAATTGTCCTCTTTGAACGTCAAAAGTTTGTATCTCTTCACGTGATGCAAGACAAAACCTACAAAACTTGTCCACATTAAAAGACTCCTGAAATCCACCGAGTGAGTGTGCAGCCAAGTTATCAGCAGCAACTGAAAAAACTGTCCCTTTCACACTACAATTAAGTTTTTGGATGTACACTCCAACTGTTTCCAAATGCTGAATGTCTGAAATCAATGGTGCCAAAACCTTTTCATAGCCATATACTTTAACATGTTCTGTTTTGCACAATACCGCAAGGTAAATTGAAGACAAAGATGATCTGTGCTGCTTTGGTAAATTTGCTAGTGACCAATAAACACCACAAATTTTATGTTTTTTTCTGGATGTACCCAAAGGGTTGCAAATTTCGAAGTCGTCAATGTATAAAAGCAATGAAATGCTGGGTTTACCAGAGAGAATTACATTCCTTTTAAAGTAATCCCCATCCTGACATGAACTATAGTGCTCTGAATGCTCAGCTGTGTTTCTCAATGCCTCCAATATTTCATCTCTTTGAAGAAGTTCAGTGAGTAGTTTTAGAATAGGAATATACACAAATTTATGAGATTTTTTCAATGAATTCAGATCATATTGAACAGGCTCAATAACAGAAAAATGGCGTCTATAAAATGACTGTCTTTTATACACCGTACCGAGTGGTCCTGCTCTTGAAAACCAGGCATAGGAATTTGTACTTTTTAACACTTCAGTCACAGATGATATCAACTCCTCAGAGGTACAATGGGCCTTTAGAACATCAAGCACAGCTTCCTCAGTTCTTTGACCAGCACAATCTCCAATATCAAACAGTTCATCTACAATATGTTGAATGGCCGTTGTTGACACATGAAGGACAGCTTGCATGCACAGGAGCAGAGAAGCAATTTGCCGTTGTGTAGGGTCTTCAACAGATTGATTCTCAGGTTCAGCATCAATTAAATCCAAATCCAAATCCTCCTGTTCCCCAGTTATAAAGGCTTGTGGCAAACTACCAACAATTAGGTCTGGTCTGATATCATCCAAGGTAGCAAACTTGTGACAACGGGTTCTGTGACTTGAAAAGCTGCTGTAAAGCCTTGACTTATAAGGACAGCCTGAAAATGGACATCCAACCGTTTCTGAAGTTTTTAAATGTTGACTTAAATGAATGAAGTAGCGTTTGATGGTGGTGGGTTCCAAATAACGACATAGTTCACACCGTAGTTTTTGGACAGGACTGGGTACTTTGTGCGTTTTTAAGTGCACCGTTAGAGCCACATATGATTTTACAATTTTTGTGCAGTTTGGATAAATGCAGACCAAACCTCTTCTTCCATGTCCATGTTTACCTTTGTAATGATTTAGTATTCTTTGTTCAATGTAAGTTGAGAAACTGCAAAATTTACAGATCCACTTCATCCACGTACTCAGGTAAAGGGTAAGGCTCGTTCTTCCACCTGAAACACAAAATTTTAATTAAAATGTAATAAAACATTCTTAATGACTCCAATTTGAAGACGGTCCTGGTCAAACAAATGTTTCTTTCAGCTACACAAAATGAAATTTCAAGCGCCACTGCAGGTGTCGTAGAATGTTGCAAGAGCAATATTGTATATCCAATAGGGATGTAACGATTCACTCAACTCCCGATACGATTCGATTCACGCTAATGGGTTCACGATACGATTTTCTCACGATTTATTTTACAAAATGGGAATGTTGACAAATGACTGAAAAATATTCCTTTATTTTTTTGGGGAAAATACTGTACTATTTTCTTTTTATTTTTCATTGTCAAAAGAATCCCTTGATAAACTAAGCAAAATGATGCAATTTAACTAAAAATAAATCTTGAATGAAATACATAAAGGAATAATACAAATGAAGAAGAAACATTAATTCAAATTCTGGTTCTATAGTAAACAATTCAAAACTGCATAATAGTTATTTTTCTTTTTAAAAGTGCAACTGAAAATTTATTTTGTGCCTTAACAATTGGACTTTAAAAAATAAAAAACAGTCATTTTACTGTATTTACGTCAGATATTTGTTTAGACCAGCAGAGGGCGCTGGTAACCCAGTGGTCGGTTGGCATGCAGTTATTCCACCAGTGAAGAAGAGATGCTATGCTAGCAGACAGAGCTAATAAAAACGTGACTTTTACAGATATTCACGTAATATTACAGATATTCTTTCGGTGCTAAAGGAGTAAAAAATCATTTATGAGCATGTTTAACATTAAATGGCGGCCAGAAAGAAAATAGTAGCAGATTCCGCCCGTCACGTCCGCTTCTGGAAGGATTAATATATAGCGCCCTCTGAACCGAGCATACTTTCTTCAATTTGGCTTTACCAACAAATAAGAAAAGCTTCTGGAAATAACCGTCAAAATAGCGACGAAAACAAGGATGAAAACGCAACAAAAAAGTGACAGAAGAGCGACAAAGAAAACACAAACAAAGCAGCAACCAACGTGCCGGAAAAGCAAAAAACGTGCAGGAAAAGCAACAGTTAGAGTAATAGAAAAGTGTCAAAAGGCGACAAAAACGTGTTGCGTCAATTGTTACTTCTACATAGGGTTTTTTGTCGCTGTTATGTTGCTTTGTTGTTAGATTTGCGTGACGCCAAATTGGAGAGAATGTGCTCAGTTCAGGTGGGAAATGAGGTGAAAATGGTTACCTTCGTGTGGCGCAGGGGCTCGACTGCCCAGTCACCGCGGAGTCCACAAGTTGCGTGGAACAGCATTTAAGCAATGCGGCGCGGAAATTGTGCAAGCACCAAAATACATGCTCGACAGAAAAAAAAAAAACCTTAGAAGTTTACCTTTGCAAGGGCAGGGGTGTAGCTGCTAACTCTTTTCCCGACCTCGACTTGTTTCTGTCCGACCCGGAAACTGAACGTCAACAAGTATACCCATTTATATGACAAATGCCGCCCCTGTATAGATTCTTTAAAAAAAAAAAAAAAAAAAAAAACCGCTCGCCGACCCCCAAGCTAGCTAGAGCACCACATGGCTTGCTCAAAATGAGCAAAGTATAACAATATTTATATGTGCGTACAGCTTTAGGTAGTATTGTGCCTCTTTCATCTGTCTAAAACCCAAGTAAAATATAATGTACTTACTTTCAACACGCTCCACGAAGACAAAACTCCACCGCAGGAAAAGGCTGAGTTGTGGTCGGCTGGCCGCGAAGTCAAAGCGAAGGGCGGAGTGATGTGAATAGTGTCCTTCCGCTAATAGTCCTACCTCAGCTTTATCGAGATTTATTAATCTTAACAGCCATTTTGGAAGATGTTACGTTATATTTATTATTAAAAGTATGCTTTCACCCTTCAAAAGTCTGTATAATATTTAGTCTGCATTTCCAGCACTATATGTGCTGCGCAATAATATGGTTGTGGGGTTACAAGATCCGGTCTCTTTCTAAAACTTACCAAACAAAGTCAAGTTCATGTATTTAAATGTTACCTCAACACACCTCAAAGAGTTATTCACCTTTGAACTTATTGACATAAGTTAAAAACTTAAAACGATCATTGTCATGTGAAAACAAAGTACAATCTAACGTTACAATAACAAAATGGGCATACGACTCTTAACAGTGTGGCTCTGATTGGCTACCATGGAACATGATTAGCCAATCATAATCGCTCACCGTTTTAAACCCACCTCCTCACTACAGCTGAGTCAGAAGCCAGGAGTATTTTAGGATCAATACATGTATTTAACGTTCAGTAACGTTAACGGTGTTGTAACGGCGTAAAAAGTCATTAGTTACAGTACCTCGTTACTGAAAAACAAAACGCTGTTATTTTATACGTTGTTATTCAAACTGCTTTTAACACATTTCATTTCTGATTAAAACAAGGATTCATATCTTTGAGATGAATATTAACTATTAATAATAAATAAATGTAATCATCACAGATTCATAAACAATGGAACATCATTTTACTGTCTTTATGGATGGACCCCCTTTATTACCCGTTATAGATGGTCCTGTCTCCACATGTCTGTGTTTAACCACATTCAGGTACAGTGGGGGTCCCCAGGCTCTGGGACCTTTATTTTGGGGGTTGAAAAGGTTGAGAACCACTACATTAAACATGACCTCACACGCAGAGACGTACTCACATATGACCTTCATGTTACTTTTCCTGACTTCCTCCATCTTGGTGTCCTTCCTCTCCTTTTCCTCAGAGAACCTTGGCGATGGCGTGGACTACGGTCAGCAGAGGAACGAGAGCATCGGGGACTTGATCGAAGAAACTCTGGAGATCCTGGAGCGCTACGGAGGAGAAAGTGCTTTCATTAATATCAAATACATGATCCCCACCTACCAGTCCTGCATGAAGCTCTGAAGGCTAGCGGTTAGCTTAGCATGTGCTCACCTCTAATCGTTATTGTGCAAATAATCAGCAAATGTAAACAGAAGTGGCCCCTCCTACTGCTGACATTTTAAATAGAGCTTTTTAGCTTTTCAAATAATTAAACTTGCCATTAGAAAGTTGACGTTAGCACTAAGCTAATATAGGCTCACGTGTTTTTAATGTCATGTAAACTCTGCACACAGAACTGTACATTCACACTTTAGTATATTTAACCTCTGGTGCTTTTAGGTTAAATGAAGAATGTAGTTTTCCTTCCTTTATTTAAAGAAGTGATTGGAATGCTGCTTTTAAAGTGGGCGGGGCTTAAAGCACTGCTTACCTAACATTTGTACAAAGACATAGGCTGTGTGTTCTATGTGTTCTATGTAGTATGCAAAGGTTGAGTATGTGAGAAATACCAGGATGTATACTATATGGGGACATTTTTCAAGTATGCACGGTTTCAAGTCATGCTCAACCGTCCCATGATGCATTGCAAGCGTTATGTAAAATGGTCCAGGCACCGGTGTCACGTACTGAGTTTACCTCCGTACTGAGATTATAACCCTAACCCTAACATAATTCAATAAACAAATAAAACACGTGTCCGTTCACTTTGAAAACAGTACAGTTCAAACTAAAAATCAAACATCCCCTTTTCAAAATAAAAGCCTCTCTTTTTGTCTTCCATTAGTTTTTTTTGTAAATACATTTTGAAGTTAACCAGATGTTTTGTCAGTAGCACAGTGGAGGGTCTTTGAAAATCACATGATCATCATTTAAATCACAATTGTTGAAAAGTAAATCTTGATCTTTTCCAAACCCTGCAATTTTATTACAATTATTGAACACATTTTTCTCAAATTTAATGAAGATTGGTCACAAAGTCGAGGAAATTTAAAGACTGGATATTGACTATTACTTTATATATATTTATAGGGCAGAATAATGTTGAAATGGCTCGTTTTCCCACCTAAAAAGTTGAGATCAAACTGGTCCGTATTTGGCCCTTCAACTAATGCAGTTTAATTTAAACAAGAATAATAAGTAAAAATGATTATTTGTTTTATTAAGTACTAGGCATTTCAGGGGGCCCCACATGGGGTCATGACCCCAAGGTTGGAAAACCCTGCAGTCAATACTTTGCAGTGTATAGTGTGTTAGTGTGACATTTAGAACAAAACCTTAATCACCAGTTTGTAACTATAATACAGACATTAATGTCACAAAAATAGGATTTTATTTAACTTGATGAAAACTATTGTGCAGCATGTGTAGTGTTGTGTAGTGTAGCGTTGTGTTGTGTTGTGTAGTGTAGTGTAGTGTAGTGTAGTGTTGCGTTGTGTAGCGTTGTGTTGCGTTGCGTTGCGTTTTCCTTCTTCACACACAGAACGAGATCCTATCAAAATAGAAACTTGTGAAACGTAGGAATGACAGCCTGCAGCATTCCTCAGGCTAACACACCTAAACGTCTGTGTAGCATCCAGTCAGTAACACGGGCTATGTTGGAAATGTCACACTAACGTACTATACACTACAAACTCAATGAGTACTGTATATGCTGTCTACTATATACTAGTAAAATGTGTAATTTCTACATTATTATGCCCTAGTTTACACTTCTACGTGTATATGTAATACAAAATATGTAAGAAACCAACAATATCCAAGCAATTAGTGACAAATATAAGTCCCACTAGGATCTGCACTTTACACTTCCTAGGTTTTGTAACCAATTTGTATTTAATTAAGGGAATTATTATGTAATAATTTGAGGAAAATTTAAGGATTTTAGAAGAATTTTGAGTTTTTTCAGCTGTTTAACATTAAAAATTACTGCAATCATGCCGTATAAGCACCAGGGAAAACTGTGAGCCCCTGTAAATATTGTTGAGTTTTATTTACACTTTGATTTATGTTTTCTTTGTGATTTTTACTTTCTCCTGCGTGCCAAATTGGATGCTCCAAAGGGCCGGATTTTTATTCAAAAAAAATAATAAATAAATAAATAAATAGACTAAATAGAAATAAAAATAAATAAATAATGTTAAAAAAAAAAGGATGTGATCATGAAGCATGAGTCGTACGTTAGGATGACATTTCCAACACAGACACACTATGTGTCCTTAACCAACTGCCTTCAGAAAGCTGAGGTAAAACTTCTTCACAGTGTGAGTTTCAGTAGCTGTGTATCACACACACACACACACACACACACACACACACAGGCGCACACACAGAGGAAACCTGGTGTAATTGATTTCTGGAACTCACAAGGACGCTTTGCAGCATCCTTATTGTAAGTCATGTCTCCAGCTGAAGTAAGTTTACAGTGCTGCAGAGGAATCTATTCTCCCTCATAGACAGGTTCATAACGCTCATATTTCACCCTCAGCACACGCTGCAAACAAAAGCCACTGGAGCTGTTCCACACTGTGGAGCCCAGAGACGACACGAGGTGCCACATGTCCAAGACAAAACACATATTTCACAATAACAACTGCAGCACTACACACGTGTGGCGTGGACGAAGGCCTGTTAGCTGCAGCTGAACACAGCGTTTCTCTGTTAATGAGCAGATCAAACTTTGAACGTCCCAGTGTATCAGTGACGTTCTGAATGTCCAGATTCACCTTCACGTTCTACTGAGCCACAGGCACATGGTAGACCAGTGCATTTTCATTAAATCCTGTGTACCCCCTCTTCATATAATAAGTACCCTCTCACAATGTCATATTCTCTTTCATTTGTGGAACAGTGGGTTCTCCTAAACCCCTAAACGTGTCTCAAACATTGGTTCCCTCAGGATTAAATCTTCAAATTCAAAACAATGAATGGAATTTAAAGCAAAATTTAGTTAAACTCCAACTTTTATGTGACTTTAATAGTAAGTAAATACAGTCTCATTTGTAAAATGTAGCTAATTATGGTGTATTATGTGATAAAATGGCCTCTACAGCAGAAGATAATCCTGTTTCAATAAATTACAATAAAATATAGTATTTTATTTCATTCATTTCTTTATTCCTTTCATGAAAATGCATTGTTGTACAAGACACATACGGTTCACACTTATATATATTTAAGATAATATTAGACAGCTTTACCACTGTTCCCTTAACCATCACCTGAACTCCAGCATACTTTATATTTATTTAAGCATTTTTACAATGAACACATCCAATCAAAAAATAGTTTTTTTCCAATTCCAAAATATTTTTGCAACATTTTAAATCTTTCTTTTGAGAATTCCAAGCTTTTACACCAGCAACAGATAAGAACATTTGTTTCAAATTTGTTTGTGCTTTTGGATATTTACGTCAATTCTGTTTTTCAGCTGGTGTTGCTAGGAGACAGTGTGACAAATCCCGCCGGTGAATTTCTAACTTGTATCATGATGTAGTGACCAACTGGTGACATGTAGGTGGCAGCAGAGCACCTTTAGATGAGAGCTCACCCGTGATGGGCAGAGCTCAGAGGGAGAGGAAAGGAGTTTACGAGACAGAAAATGACGCTACAGAGTTGATGCTGAAGTTCTCACCAGTTCACACTCAACCAGAGCATGTGTGGAACTAAGTGAACTATTGAGAGTGTTGAGATGTAGAGAGAAAACGATCAAAAAAACAGGGCGAGCGGTGAGACTCGGCATGTCCATAATGAGGAGGAAGTTGCGTGTGTGGAGAATGACGGGGGGAGAGACTTGGAGGAGCACAAAAATACAGTAAGAAATCCATTCAACTATGACATGGATAGTAAAATAATAATAATGTTTCCATCAAAAGTCTGGTCTCAGTGTTATTTTTGTAGTTTTATAGAAGGAAACTAATGTTGAGGTGTCACTATAGCAAAAAAATAAATAAATTGCTTCAAAGTCACTGATAGATTTTTTTTCAGAAAAGAAAAATGTTTTTCTCAGCTTTTTGTCACAAACTGGTGATTTGTGTGAAATTAGCCTCTATTCAACTGCTGATTACAGTAGAACGAAACAAGCTAGAAACAAAATTATTTTTGCTGATGAAAGTAGAGTCTATAATCTTTGTACAAAATATTCTGTGGGTCTTTAAAAATCAGTGAAAATCATCTAAAACACCTGGCTATATGAGGTTAGCTGCTCTGAAAAGGGCTGGCAGTGAATGAGTTAAAGTCGTACCACATTCTATGATTTTCATCTTCAGAATTAAACAAATAACTTTTGTAAGTCCTGTGGAAAAGCTTTGTTTCTGGCTTTGAACATCTGAAGAGTGGATTTGTGTGGTCAATAATATCTGCTTTAAAAATAATACAAATAGCTCTTTTTTATACTAAAAAATAATAATAAAGACATTACGTTGCTGTGATTTTATTTAGGAATTTGACCAAAAAAATTCCCTAAAAAGGAACGAGGAACATTTCCCCATAATGTTTTTTTAATTAGTTGCTAAATCTTTCTGAGTACCCCCTGCAATGTGCTTCCGTACCACTAGGGGTACACGTACCCCTGTTTGGGAACCTTTGCGGTAGAGGGAACGGCATAAAGCATCTGCCTGGAATATTCTCACAATTTATTTCTGAATATATTGAAACGTGTTTCATTCACGTTTATTTTTCAGCTTTTTGTAATTCTATGGAAATTTACAAAAACTGTTGATTGTTCCATGTTACAGTTCTATGTCTTACACATACTGTATGTAGTTAACAATTATTATTTCTACTTTTCCCAATATCTTTAGGATCATTTTAACATTAAAACACATTTAAACTAGGGCTGTACATATACTGACAGAACAAAGGCTCAGACGCCCACACCAAACATATTAATACTAATAATTTCATTGATTAGGGTAAAAAAGTGACTCGTTATCATTAGAGATGCTAACAGGAAGCTAACACAAGAGGAAGGATACGTTCTATGGGGTTATTTATTCTAGACTCTGTAAATGTGATTAATTATTATTGAACTTTAGTAATTGTTATTGACTTTCAGGGGGGAAAATTATAATTGTAATTTTAATTGTAAATGGAACAAATGCTGGTCAATGTAATTGTAATTGAGTTGTAAAATAATAATAATAATAATAATAGGCCATTCACATCTATAGATAGTCTTTATATCTGAATTAAATTGAATTTATTACCATTTTGCATTATATTCTTGTACATTTTAAATGACTGATTATTAGTTAGTTTGTTTAGTTCTTATTGTGGTTTCTAGAAGTCCACACACTCAGAAGTAATATGGTTCAAATTGTATAATAAAAAATCTTGGATAGTTTTCTCTGAGTTGTACACAACAGGTTTTATGTTTGTTACTTTTTGTTTTTTCTTCTCAAATAAAACAAATAATGAAATTAAAATGATAAACATGGATAATTCAAGACGTAATTGAAAAATGTAATTGACCCCACCCAACCGTACTGTGTTGTTTACAGTGGAACAGTCACGACTCACACACACATTATTTACAGGTTCCACCGTGTTGCGTTGTGGGCGTGACTGTTGTGAGATACTTAATGTACAGCGTTCCTCCACACCTGACCTCACCCACACAAAGAACAGAACGGTTTGCAACTGGACCCCAGGGTCAAGCGTCCACGCCGTGAGGCCCCACCAGCACTCATTCAGCTCCCAGGCTATTATTAGCCGAGCTAGCCGAGCCGCACGCAACAGCTGCCGCTGCTCCGCAGCAGCTAGCAAGAACTCCTGCTGAGGAACACGGAAGATGTTTCAACTGATGAAAACACAGAATCGCTCTCATTCAGCAGACATAAAAAATAAAAGTTCATTGTTTAGAGTAGGGGTTCTCACCTTAAGGTCACGAGACGCTGTGGCAGGGGGTTCGCCAGATGCATTCATGAAACTAAGAATATTTCTTTTAACAATTTGAGCCCATTTTTGCTTATTTTAACTCTTTTTT
>NW_021144942.1:0-38483 GCF_900634775.1 Gouania willdenowi | reverse complement strand
GATCCCAATGGGTCAGCAGTGCTTGGAAACTTTTCATCATTAATGGAGAAAATTACAGCGCGGTACAAAAAAACACCTGATTGGATTCAGATAAATAGGTGTACACAAAAAGATGATGAGGACATTGAAACCTATTTTGGCAGATTGTCAACTGTTTTTGATTTTCACAGTGGGATTGAGAAACCTGCAGATGTGAATGACACTAGCACACCCTACTCACAACAGTTGAAGAATGCTCTGCTTACTGGAGCACGGCATGAACTCTCACAGTTTGTAACAAAACACATGGCTAACCACAGAACTGCTAACTTAAATGATGTACTGGAACACCTTAAACATGCTGAAAAATGGTTTAAGGACAAAGAGAGGAAAAATAAGAAGAAGCCTAATTCCATCTTCTTTCATGAGGGTGATACTGACATTTATCTTAACTCTGACTCTCCTTCCCCTCAGAACAGGTCGCCCATGTCTCAAAACAGGACTTGGGGGAATAGGAGTAACCTCAGAGGAAACGAGACCCAAAACAAATTCAGGCCACGCGATAACGATGTGTGCTATGTTTGTGGAAAAACTGGACATTGGGCAAGAACATGTAAACAGCGAAAGGGAGTGAAGGATGGGAGACAGAGACATTCCACTCAGCAATGACTAGATGGAGACACAGTGAGTGTACATGGTGATCTGGGTAAAGGTGAGAATTTAACAGTGAATGACACATCTAATATTGCTATTGACCCAAAAGTACAATCTTCTGCACCTGTTAAGAAGCAGGATGCACATGAAATTCTCTGTTATAAAGCTGCAGAGCTTTTAACGTTGAATGTCAACCCACCCACCATTCGTTTGTCTGTTGATGGTATAACTGTTCCATTTTTGATTGACACAGGAGCATGCAGATCTGTAATACGAGCTGATGCCCTACCAACAGTTAAGCTGTCTGGAAAACATGTGGTCTGCAGAACAGCCAGCAGTGAGTTGTATAAAGAACCTGAGTCACAAGAATTAGAGGTTGTAGACACTGATTCACATAGAAATGTGTATTGTAGGTTTGTTGTTTCCTCTAAATGTCCATGTAACTTGCTTGGACGAGATCTGATGACTAAATTACATCTTGCTCTGGTACCAGACAAACATGCTATAAGTGTTCGCCGGCTGGCAGACACTTTTGTTACACAGTATAACTGTGAACCTGACTACTGGTATTCTTTGGATCTGACTGATTTACCACTGCCTGGCTTTAATGACATGCTTATTTCAAAAGCTAAAGATAGAGTTTTCCCCTCGTCTGTTTTCATGCAAGCTGAAGACTTACATTGTACCATGTATTTCAGATCTGAATGTGGCCCTGATGCAGAGTATGAGGCCAAGCTGACACAACTTGGGGATGTCAAACTGTTCTTGAACGACATTTATTGGTCACATGTGGGAAACTGTGCAGTATCCGTTTCTCTCCCCTCAGCTGCTGAAAAATTGTTTTCAGTGCCTCACTCTGTCCCCCATGTCTCTCTCTCAAAACAGAATGGTGAATTTTGGGAGAATCTTGGAATTTGGATGAAAGACTGCACTAAGGCAGATGACTGGCGCTTGTTAGAGCCTAACACCTGGTTCAGTGATTCAAGTGGCACATACAGGTCCACTTTAAATTGGGTGATGTATGCAAAACCAGCAACTCACCTTTCTATTGATAAGAATACTAAAAGTCATTGACTATTGTATTCTTCAGTTGATAAGTTATCTGAATTGGCAAATGTCCCAGAATGTTTATGGTCTAAAGGCAAGTCTGATGTTGGCCTTATCAAAGACGCTGCACCTGTTGAGGTCAAACCTAAGTCCACCTTCAGACCTTATCAGCGCCAATATCCTTTAAAGCCAGAGGCAGAGGAGGGTATTTCATCTACCATTTTTGAACTTTTGAACGCAGGGGTAATAATTGAATGTCCTGACTCACCCTGCAATACACCATTGTTCCCTGTCAGGAAGGCTCCACCATCAGTTGGATGGAGACTTGTGCAGGATTTAAAAGCGGTTAATGATGCTGTCATTCCACGCTCTCCTTTGGTGCCAGATCCACATGTACTACTAAATGATTTAAGGCCTGATGCAAAATACTTTACTGTTATTGACATTTCTAATGCGTTTTTCTCTGTTCCAGTGCACAAAGACAGCCAATTTTGGTTTGCGTTCACCTACAGAGGAAAAAAGTACACTTACACGCGTGTACCACAGGGTTATTGCGAAAGTCCTACGATATTCTCGCAAGCAATGTCAGTTAACATTTCAAAGTTTATACCTCCAAATGGTAGTCAAATCCTACTTTACGTAGATGACATTCTTTTGACGCATCCGTCCGAAGAAGCTTGTAAACATGACACGATTGCTTTGTTGACTTTTCTTGCTAACAACGGGCATAAAGTAAATAAAGACAAAATGCAGCTGTGGGAGGAAAAAGTTAAATATCTTGGTCATATCATTTCTGGTGAAGGGAGAATGATAGATGAAGGTAGAAAAACAGCTATTCTTAAAGCTCCCAAGCCTTTGAGTAAAAAACAAATGATGTCTTTTCTTGGGATGGTTAACTACTGCAGATCATGGATATGCAATTATGCTGAGATTACTTCTCCACTGCATAACCTTTGTTATGACACACCTTTGGCTGCATCTGACCTTTTGACGTGGACGCCAGAGGCAGACATGGCTTTTGACAAGGTTAAATCAGTAATGGTGTCTGCTGGAGTTTTAGGGTTCCCAAACTACAAGAAACCTTTTACCCAAACTGTTGACTGCAGGGATGGTCACATGACATCTGTTTTAACTCAACGATTTGGTGAAAAAGACAGGCCAATAGCTTATTACTCTACTAAACTTGATCATGTTGCAAGATCTTTACCAGTTTGTGTCCAAGCTGTGATTGCGGCCTCCATGGCTGTGCAATCGTCTGCTTCAGTTGTTTTGTTTCATGAGTTGACGCTTAAAGTACCACATGCAGTTAGTGTTATACTATTACAAAACAAGATTTCTTATCTTTCACCGGCTAGACATTTATCATGTATGACTACATTGCTAAGCCAACCACATTTGACAATCGTAAGGTGTACAACATTGAATCCGTCTACCTTAATACCTATTGAAACTGATGGTACATTTCATGATTGTTTAACTGACATCTCGGGAAAGGTATTACCAAGAAAGGATCTTTCGGATATGCCTTTGCTGACGCCAGATTTGACAATGTTTGTTGATGGTTCTTGCAGGAAGAATCCTGATGGGTCAAATGCTTCCGGCTATGCTGTAGTTTCACATGAGAAAACCTTGAGGAGTGGGGCTTTGCCTGCACACTTTTCTGCTCAAGCGGCTGAGTTGGTTGCTTTGACAGAAGCTTGTAAGCTAGCCAAGGGGAAGAATGTAAACATCTACACTGACAGTCAATATGCTTTCTCCACTATTCATGTGTTTGCTCAGCAGTGGAAGAATAGAGGTTTGGTTACTAGTTCTGGTAAGCCTATAAATCATAAGGATTTGATTTTGGAATTATTAGATGCGGTTCAGTTACCCAAGAAAATTTCTATTATAAAATGTGCTGCTCATTCTCGTGTTAATGACCCCATTTCTCGTGGTAATGCTCTTGCAGATGCTGCTGCAAAGTTAGCTTCTCAGGAAATGGTTTCTTCCCTTTTGAGTGATGAAGTCACAGATACTGATGCTAAAATAAAGTTTTTGGACAATCAAATTTTAAAAGACATGCAACAATCATCTCCTGCACGGGAGATTGATTTTTGGATAAAGAAGGGTGCGTTTTTGGATTCATTTGGCCTTTATCAATGACCTGACAAAAAATTAATCTTGCCTAAAAATTTGTTTAGGTTTGCTGCTATTGTGAGCCATGGCGTGTGCCATGTCTCATGGGGTGGTATGGTTAAACTTATTGATAAAGTTTTTACAACTTATGGTTTTCAAAATTACTCTAAAAATTTTTGTGCTAAATGTCTCACTTGTGCTAAACACAATGTTCAGGGGTACTATAGGCCAAAACGTGGGAAATTCCCTAGACCTAGTTACCCTTTCCAACACATTTGCATGGATTTTATTGAACTAAACAAAGTTGAAGGAAAGAAATATTGTTTGGTAATCATTGATCAGTTTTCTAAATGGGTTGAGACTTTTCCTACTTCATCACCAGATGCTTTAACAGTTGCAAAAGCTCTAGTTAGGGACATTATACCTAGATTTGGAATACCTGAAAAAATCTACAGTGATAATGGTACACATTTTGTAAATGAGATGATTAAGAAACTTGGTGAACACTTTAGAATAAACCTTAAACATCATTGTGCATATCATCCACAATCAGCTGGTTTAGTGGAACGCTGTAACCAGACACTTAAAAATAAGTTAAAAAAGGCAATGTTGGAAACAAAACGCAATTGGCTCTTTTGCTTACCAATTGTAACATTGAATATGAGAATTATTCCAACTGAGTGTGGTCTCTCTCCTTTTGAAGTGCTTTTTGGAAGGCCTTACAGACTCCCAGAGCTGGGGACTGATAACAACTCCTCTGATAACGAGGACACACTTGTTGATTACATGAAACGCTTGCTTAAAAGTGCAGAGGTCACAACCAACACTCTTCATCCCCCTGATGAAGAAAAGGTTGTTTTATCTGAAATTGTGAAGCCGGGTGATTATGTGCTTGTAAAAATAATTAAGAGGAAAAGCTGGTCCTCCCCGAGATGGGCGGGTCCTTTTCAGGTCTTATTAAGCACAACAACAGCAGTACGAGTGGCAGAAAGGAACTCTTGGGTGCATCTTTCACACTGCAAACGAGTGCACTTGTCTGCTGCTGCTTTCGACACACCCCAGGCAGAGAACACTAAAGACTTTGAATAGATTTGACTTTTGACACTCTGTTTTCAGACCTTTTGGACAGAACTGAACTTTGAGAGAACTGACAATGGAATACAGGATGGACACGCCTGATCCTCCTCCACCTCCTCCGAGGTATTCTAAATCTACATCACGCAGGTGCACCCCATCTGTAACTGAATTCGTGATGGGTTTTCTCTTCATGCTGATGCTGGTGGGGATCCCTTTAATGATCATGCACCTACGCAATACACCTGAGGTTAGTCATCCTAAGAACGATGCTAACCCGATGCATCAGAATGTGCATGTACAGCATTCTCATGGAACCAATGCTGTTGCTGGAACACTCAATCGATCCAAGCGCTCTGCGTTGACACCTGACAAAATCCCAGGCATCGCTGCTCATTCCTACAACCCTTCACGTCCCTGCCTGCTCTTCCCGGCTGGGAAGACAACCACTGTCAAGATTGACCTGTGTGCAATCATCACTTGCTATGGTGACGAAGCAAGCTGGAGGGGTATGACCGTATACCTCTGTACAATTCCTGATGGTCGTTCTACACCTGGGGCGCATGGAGCTTACACCTGGCCTGAGTGCGTGTGGTCTACCGACCCTACCTGGGGCAAGGATCCCACCTACACCTTTGGAGGACTCGAAAGGAGAATGAGTATATTTAGGGACACTTCTATAAAATCTTGTGAACCTGGTGATTGTAACCCTTTGTATATTTCTGTTGTCAATGCTAGATTCCAGGATCAACGTCATTTCAAGCTGCATGTTTATCGTCCAGCCCACCATGATCCCCACGGTTCTTTCAGGGTACTGGTGCATGGGTTGCCAGATGCTATACAGGTGAACCCCAAAGTTAAGACAGTTGACTCTGATTTTAATGATTTGACTTCAACTATACCTACTGTCACGGAGTTGGTAAAAAACCTTATACCTAATAACACCTATTTAGGAAAGGAGATGTCTTACTCTGATGTTTTATCTGTAGAGAAGGGATTCAATGAGAGGAACCTGTGGTTACAGTGGATGAGATACACAGCACGTACAGTGGTGAAGGCTGACTGTATCGTCTGTGCTGGGGCCCGACCGTCTCTAGCAACTTCTCCTTTTGATTTTGATTTAACAACTATTAATTGTGTTCTGCTTTTATTTAAGAGGACGGTGCCTATGCCTAAGCCGTGTTTTGACCTGACGTACAAATATCCCGCTGTGTCAGCACCTGTTGGAGCGCCACCTACTGCGACTGCATATCCAGCCAACTACACTTGTTTCCTACGGGAAGCCGTTCCAGGGAGTGTGAGTGTGGGGTTACTACCTCCAGTATGGTGTGCTAGAAACATTACGGTTGGACCTGTCATGAATGATAGCCTCTTTGAAGCTTTCTTTCTTGGACAGGATGAACCGAGGTCTGACCTGTGGTGGTTGTGTGGTGACATGCGTCTGCGTCCTATTTTACCGGCTAATTGGCATGGCATCTGCACATTAACTTTGCTTATTGCTCCTTTTAAGATAATACCCTACATTACTAAGGATGAAGTCGTTGCTGCTGTTGGGCCTCCTCCGCGTCGTCCCCGCAGGGCTGCTCCTCTGGGTTCCTTCGACAAAAACATTTACATTGATGCTATTGGTGTTCCACGTGGAGTACCTGATGAATTTAAGGCAAGGTGTCAAATAGGGGCTGGCTTCGAGTCAATTTTTTTATTTCCCACCATCAACAAGAACGTAGATTGGCTGAATTTCATATTTTACAATCAGCAACGTTTTATCAATTATACACGTGACGCAATTCAAGGTATACATGAGCAGTTGGCACCCACTTCACTGATGGCCTGGCAGAACCGTTTGGGGCTAGATATGTTGCTTGCAGAGAGGGGTGGGGTCTGTACGATGTTTGGTGATGACTGTTGTGTTTTCATTCCCAATAACACTGCACCGGATGGCAGCGTGACACGTGCACTGAGCAACCTGAAGGCCCTGTCTGAGGAGGTGGCTGCTACATCCGGTGTGTCTAATCCTATCTCTACATGGTTTGGTTCGTTGTATGATAATTGGTATTCATTTGGTTATTCTCTTCTGATCTCTGCAGGTGTGACACTGCTGGTCCTGGCCGTGGTGGGGTTGGTGATCATTCCTATTGTCAGAGGGCTCATCGTCCGTCTTACCACCAGGCTTGTTAGTGGGACCATGCTGAGTCAGAACCTGCCGGAGATTGGAGAGAATACCCCGTTTGCTCCGAATGGTCCTATCAACAAGCAGCCTGCTGCTATCAATGCTTATGAGTTTATCTGAAACCATTAGTGTGAGGTTTTTGAGTGAAAATCTTCGTGAAGTGCTCTTAAACTGATGTTGTTGATGGTTTTCTTTTTGTGTGGTGTGTTGTTATGATTTTTGTTTGATTTTAAGTTGTGATTTTTGGTATGTTTTTCCTGCCTTTCAGATCATAAACAGGGGGGAATGTTATTAAAATTATATTCTGTGTTTTAGTAAATCTCAAAGTTCACGATGACTTGCACAGTGTTTTATGATCTTTCAGAGTCCAAGGCTATGGTTTGAAAAACATCTTACCTAACGTCTTTATTACACCTGAAACCACAACTGTTTGCATTTCTCACATATATCAAGATCTGTATTAAGCACGTTTTGTACTCATTAACTAGTCACTGATAGACCTAATCATGTTTTCATTTATGACTCTGGGATGGTCCGAAAATCGAAGGATGTCTACCAGCTATATAATCACAATGTTGAACTCATATGTTAGGACAAACTTTCTGACATCAACTCAGGTTGTATTCTTTTGTCCTCCTTGATTTACCTGTTAAATAAATCAAGTCATTATTGCAACTAAGAAGGCATATCTCTCATTTTTCCTCTGTGTGACTCTTTTGGTTTTTCAAGATACAAGTTTGAAAATAATTCCACTAACAGTATTTGTTTGAGATGTGCTCTTGTATTAATATGTATTTTAAGATTAAAAGTGACAGTTAATGTAGTCTACCATCAAGTATCTTTATTTGCTCTTGTTTGCAAACTGGACATTTCAAAAGGGCAGAAAAAAATACAAATAAAATAATAACAGAAGATACTTATGTAAGTACTTTTTGAAAATAAAAACCAGTAATATTTATTGAATTATGTCAAAGTGTAATAAATGCAGCTTTTTAAAAAAGGAAAATAATTTACTATAATGTACATTATACTGTTGTCATGTTTGTACTCACCTTCAAAAATTAAGATTTAAAAAACTAATCTTAGACTTTAGATAAACATATTAGAAAAAAGACAATTTAAGAATTACATTTTTTCATATTTTTCTTGTGTAATATCCCTTCATGCACCATTATCTTCCCTCTTTCTCACTGTACTGTGTACAGGACCATGTGTGTGTAAATATCTCCTATTGTTTATTACCCTGTTTATTTATCTACTGCTGCTGAAACACTGTTAATTTCCTGTTTGTGGGACAAATAAAGGTTTTATTGTTGTACACTGAAAAAAATGTTCAGTTGAATGAACTTAATTTTATTAATTTTAGCAGTTGCACGAAACAAATTTGTCTAAATCCAGATGTATTTTTTAAATTCATTCAACTCAATGTTTTTAATGTATTTCAGATAAATTAAATATGTAGTTTTAGCTCAATTAGTTTAAGCTTTTCCAACTCAAATGTCCAACTAAAATTATGTTCAGTGAACTAAAATAAATTATGTTCCCTTAACTACTTTTAATAATTTGTTTTTGTAGATTCAGGTCAATTAAATTATTTAATTTAAACATAATAAAATTTAATTCAATCTACTTAAAAATGTTAAGAATATTGTCTTTACTTTGATTCAATAAAGCAAGCCAAATGTAATCAATTATTTTGTATTTATTACATGAAATGTATATGCATCAACATTTCCACATTAACCAGCCATTGCAGGCACACTGAATTAAATGCTCACTGCATGAACATACAATGCAGCACATAACCTTTTGAATATATAAAAAAGAAAGTATCAGTTTTCATACCAAACATGAACTTAGACCACAGTGGAGGACAGTAGACACTATATTGTGATTCTGTCATGACCCAAAAATGCCACAAAAAGAGCAATAAGTAAGCATAACTAAGTATAAATAAAATTAAAAAAAAAAGCTGGATTAACACAAAAAAAAAGAGACAAAAGAAATTCTAAATTGACCAGACTGTATAGTCTCACTCAAATATAAATGAACGACAACAAGCTTCTACTTAGTTTCTTCAGTGTAATAAAAGAACAGGCTCCTTTGTTCTTTTCTTCCGGTCTCTTTTGAGCTGTTTGCAATCCTTCAATACAGGACATAATGCATCTTTAATAACAAAATTAACAATCCGGGTGTGTGGCTGTCCAACAGAAAGGGTTTTCTTTGATCTGTTCCTCTGAAATGAACATGCTCTTACTGATTTAGTTGTTTTTAAACTGAAACATATTCTGGATATGTATAAGTGAACGTTCCCTTAATGGGGGTCAACACCAAACTTTTTAAACAGATGCTAGGACTAGTTTGCAAATGTTCTCATGGGCATATTTGTGTTTAACATCATGTTCAACATTTAGATGTATTGGACCTCAACATGTGTTATTTCACAACCAAATTAAAAGACAGTCCTGCAATATTTGTTGTTAACATTGAACATTATAAGAGGATCCTGTCCTCTCACATCCGAATAACAGTCCAGGAATATTTATTTTTAACATCCAACATTTAGCGATGCATTTGACTTCAGAGTGAATGTTCTCTTGACCCCCCGACCCAAAAAACATGTACTGTGCATTACATGTAGAGTGTGGCTTTAGTACTCCTACAGTCCTCCAGCAATCATTTTGTTCCGTAGTCCAAGAACTCTGGGTGACAGCTTTCCCCTTTCCATCTGCATCAGTACCTTCTGGATGAACTCGTAGTAGTATCTTAGCTCTTTTGGGTAAGTCATGTTTAGAGCATAAATGACTCCAAGCATCATTGCGCAGGCTTGAGCTTCAGATCCAATGTTGTCTAGAAGAATTTCTCCCTCAACATGAATGCCAATGTCATCAAAATGTCTCGGCCGTCCTCCCTCCTTGTTGATGACATAAATGCCCATAGGAGATTTCTTTATGTCTTTCAGGATGTCATCTCCTTCGATGTCCTGTATATTTTGAGAAAAAGTAAACAAAAGAAAACATTTATTATGACTGGGCATAAATAAAAGGCTTTACATTTGTCAGGAAAAGTTTCTCTTTGATTTAACTATTGCGCAGTTGGCCTTATGTTACCTATATTAGGTTGTGCTTTTACCTTTATTGTCAGTGACCCACACAAAGCATAATATAAATAGACTTATTTGTTTCCTATACACTGCTATTTAGTTGTGGTATAGTATCTTACCCAAAAGATGGCGCTATTATCTGACTGAGGCTTTGGCACATACATGCCGTTATTACTGCCAGTGAAGCCGCCTCCCCTTATACAATTACTGCGTTAGGCTGACTTCACACCAGTGAGCAAGATCGGTAACTAAACTTGGCAAAAATGTAGTAGAAAGAGCGAAACAGCTGAACAGAAACTGCATGTTTCCTACACCGCCCTGAAACAGTGTAATTCTGTAAAACAGACTGAAATATTTTCTTTAATGTCATTGTAAGGTTATGACGAACCTTCAAAAAAAAAAACTTGAAGCATAGGAAATGGTCAAAAGTAAGGATTTTCACATACACATGCTTCCAACCTAACATAGGTGTATATACTTACTACTACGAATAATGATAACACTAAAGTTCAATGGGATGAGCCATTTTATTTAAATTAAATAAAATTAATTTCCTTGGTTTACTTTTAGCAAACAGGTATAGCCAAGTATGCGGTCTAATCTTTATTTACTGCGCAGTTGCTGCTTTAAGTTTGTTGAACACACATCATCTGGCACTGGTCCCTCAGAGATTAAATTCTGTTGTTAAGCTCTGTGCCTTTAGCTACAGCTGCCACTGTCGTGCTGTTGACGTTTAATGTAGTTGAGATAATAGTTATATATAATAATATAATATTATATAATATATATTATATTATAGCTATAATATAATATAATAATAGCTAAAAGACATGTGAGGACACAAGACAGACAAATGCAAAAACAATACCTCACCATATACTCCTTTATCAGATGAGCATCATCTTCTCCAAGGTATATGCAAAGTCCCTTGAGGACTGCTTCTCTTCTCAGATTGATGTCACTTGTCTCCTGAATGAAAAGATTAGGCTGAAATTATTAAAATTCTTCTTGATGCATCTATACCTCCAGATAATGTACAGTGTACACGTTACATATTCACAACCCATGTTGGCTTAAAAAAATAAATACATGTGACTTGAAAAATGTATTAGGGATGCCCCCTTTTTTCAGATTCTCAAGTTTCAAAGATGAAGGGCCACGTCACCTCCCTTTCATCCTTTAGTGTATAAGACTATTGATATTCCAAAATTGTGTTCACATATTTACCTCTTGCAAGACTTCCAGATGTTGGGCAAGTTTCTGGCCAACCTGAGCTCCCTTTTTCTGAAAAACAGATTTCAGCTGGGGTAGGTGCTTATCCAACTGGGCCATAAATGCTGTTTCGAGAGGTAATGTTGTTATTCTCTGGAATTCAGCATTTAACTGTAAAACAAAAAATGAAGATAGGACAAACAGCAATGTTGTCTTCAGTTATCAGTGTGATAATATATTTCAGCTATTGTAATATTGTAAAATCCATTCTTATATTGACTTCCTCATTAAACAAGCCAATTTTTGATAGCATGAATGTTTGTGTTCAGTGTTTTCAAACATTGTCCGATAAACTAAGGGTAGGGTAAGCAATCTAAATCAAATCAGCCAAAGCAGGCAGGGGTTCTGATCAAGCTCATGTATGCTACATAAACATGATACAGTGAAAGAAAGAGAAAGACTTTCCCAAAATGTAAGTATTTTTCTTTGCATCAAGGGGCAGGGTATAGTAAATAAGATGTTAATTTAGGAGGTTCTGCTCTAAAGTAGACACAAATTAAGTGATGTGCAGTAAATGCCTACCTCACTGATGTGGAAAAGAGCAGGCCACCTGGTTTTGACCTCTCCAGCAGTTGGCTTTTCCTGCACCACTTCTTTTCTTCTGTAGGAGAAAGTTTTTGACATCTTCTCTCTGACACGTGATGCAGTGTTTCGTTGTCTGATATCAACCAGCAGCTCTAGTCGAACCTTTTCAAGGCTTTCATCTGTTTCGCCAGCAGGGTGTGAAGGAAAGAAGTTGACTTCAGCCTTTTTAGGCTTCTTTACATTTTTTGCTGGAAGGCATTCATCACTGGATTTGTTTTTTAAGGCATTTACAGTCACTTCGGGGCAGCCAATTATTCTCATCTTTGTCCTGTAATTGGCCATTTTATACTTTAAGCTAATCATCCATGAATAGTAACCAGTTGCTGACTGTTCCTTCAGACAAGGAAATTTCTTGATGAGTGCCCCTGCTACATCATCGATTTGATAGTTTTGTGGATATGCTGTATACAGGAAGATCTCCTCTGCTAGTTTCTCTAAGATTTCAGACTTAAGTCCAGGAGCAATCTTCAGTTGATTTCCAGTGTCTCTGAAGCTCTCATTTCCCTGCTGAAGTTGCATTTCAACATTGTAAGAAAAGCGAGGAATAGGGAAGTTCCGTGGCCATGCACGTTCTCTTAGTTCACTGTCTGAATGTTTCAGGATGATGGTGCTGTCAGAGTCTGTTGATGATGCATGGATTGAGGACGCACAAGGAGAGCTTTGGCTGCTTACTAGTGTTTCAGATGACAAAGAAGTGCTGGGGGTACTCCTCAGTGAAGAAACTGGACTCACACCCACAACATTTTGCATGTACACCAGCTTGATAGTCCCCCTGTCCTGAAGGTCTTGTACTGTGGTAAGGTTCATAAAATCGTTGTTGAAGTCAGGATCCATAAACTGAATGTTAAAATCATGTTCAACTCCAAATGCTTCGCGGATTGTGTTGTGTAACTCTGTCAAAGTTTCTGGCATTCCTGAAGGGAGATCAAGTCTTCTGTAGTCATTGTCCTCTACAATGACTCTCAATTTTGGATGTGCCATTCTTCAATCTACATATTGAGACAAAACAAAAACACAATACCTTAAAATTGTGTACTGTCATTAATGAAGTATTGTATACCTACTAGAGATACCCTGATTGATCGCTCAGCCAATCAGCATAAAAAAATGCTTACAGTCACTTATCCAATAACCTTTGCTTAACAGTCTGGTGTCTGCGGCTGAGAGAAGCATTATGTATGAGATTAGACTAAAAGTAGTATTAAGTACATCAGCATTGTGTTTTAAATTAAACTAAAAATCAGCACCTTTGACTTTTGGCTTGAAAACTTTGTCAATTTGTCAGCTACTGCTGCAGCTGCTGGTCTGTCATCCGAAACCAATGCAGCTGTGGTAAAATCCCCCAAACATTATAATAAGTCATTAAATAAAAAATTGTTATCCACAGATAAAATTCATGTTGGAACCAGCAGAGTAAAAGCTATTGAGCTTACTTAACAAGGTCCAGTCAGTAAAATTACTTTTAGGTTACGACAAAATATATGTAGTCTGACAAACTGTTAATCCACCCTCTATAACAGAAGTCATACATGACTGGCATAGGCTGAACAAAAAAAAATCAGGGCATCCCTAATAGCTACTTTATATGGTGAACCAAGTAGCATAGAAAGACACTGCCACACAGTAACTTACCTGTAATTAATGACTATAATTGTTAGAAAAACAAAACACTGAATTGTACCAGTTGTTTTGTTTGTCTTTACTTAGTTTGTGTGGTAGTTCTTTCTTTGAACACGATAGTGTAACAGGAACAACTTAAACATTCATTTGTGGTTTACATTTCTAATGTGTTGTCCATAACATGAACATTTTTATTATTGATGGCAACATGAGGGTAAGTTAGTAGAAGTATCAGAGCACTGGATACATCATTCCTAAAGAAGATTCTCTGTTTTCCATTGCTGTGAGAATATATATATATATATATAAAAAATGTATGCTCTTAAGAAATGTGAGGCATCCCTCTTGTTACCATGTTTATTGACCAACTAATTGATTAGTTGATCAATCCATTAAACACATGAACAACATACAAATTACCATAATCAAACCTTGTATGTTTATGAATCTTTTGAGTGTCACCATTCGTTGGCCTCCGATCCTGTAGTCTGCCAAGGGGTACTGGTCTACTAAGGCACCAAGTTGGACGAGGCAGACTTGTGATGTAGGACATAACTCAAAAGCCCTAAAATGCTCCCTATACCAAGCACTAAGTTCCTTCACAATAAAGCTCAGTCTGTTGTCCACTACAATCATCTGGATAACCTCTGCAAACTCTGGCAGACCACCAATTGAGCCATGAACAACAATCATACCTTCCCTGTAGTTAACACCATTAACAGATGCATTCTTTGTGAGCTGAATGTGAGGGATATCAGGGTATTTTAGATGCAGAACTCTCTGCACATCCTGATGCAAAATGTCTACAGAGACAGTTGACACAGTTGAGACAGTGAGGCCAGACTCTCCAGTTGTGGCTGACTCCAAGTGATATGCCATCATGAACTGATGTTTCACTGCCAGGGACAAAAGTATGTTTTTAAAGCAGTGTGTATGGCGCACAACCTTCTTAAAAAAACTGTGTTTTGCCTCAAATCGTAACGTCCACAATCCAACAAGTGGACCAAAAAATCTGATCATCTGTGGGTAATGTTCCACAAAATGATGTTTAGGCAAAAGCTTCATTGCTGGAAACACCTCTTTTAGCCGGTATCTGTGATCACAAATCTTTGCTTCAAGGAAAGCAATGGATTGTGTTGTGTGTTCTGGTGCTACAGCTAGTTCAACAAGATCTTTAAGGTCCAAAATGACCTGCCAAGCTGGCTCATCAAGAGGCACTCGCTGACCAATGAAAAATGGAAGAAACCGCAAAAGGCTCCAATTTTCATGGGCATTTCCTCCAATACTTTTGTTCGACATGAATGTCCGAGGAATGGTGTGAGGACAATTACTCTTGTCTGTCCACTTGAAGGGGAATTTCTGAATGGACTCATTAAGACTCTCAAGTGTGAAATATTTTTTTGTGATCAACAAGTTGAGGCAGTGTGCCAACTCAAATGGCACTATGCCTTCAAGAAGGTCATGTGCAACATCAGGGGGGTAGCCAGTGCAGACGTTGAAATGAGAGAGGTGTGCAGACAAAACACACTTCCTTTTTACACCATGGCACGGTTGTGCACTGTCCAGAGCTGATCTGACATGCATTTCATGCATGTCCTTGCTGCGGAGGGTAAACGCACCTGAACTCACTTCTTTCTCCTGAATTTCAGACCTCTGTGCATGACAAAACCGGCACATGTATTGAGCTGAGAAACTTTCAATAAAACCAGCAATTCCATGCGCGCCTAAGTTGTCTGCCACTACACACTGGATTGTTCCTTTAACAAAGTCTCCAAGCTGTTCAATGAAAATGCCTTGATTTTCTAAAATGACTAGATCCCTTAATAAGGGCTCTAAGACCTTCTCATAACCATACTTTTTCACGTCATCAGACCTACAAAGTAAGGCTAAATAAATAGATGACAATGAAGAATGGCAACCTGGCGGCAAGTTACTGAAATTCCAATAAATGGAACAGATCTTGTGTTTTTTACGAGACGTGCCAAGTGGATTGCAAATCTCAAAATCATCAATATATAAATTTAGCAAAACTCGCAACTCACCCCCTGACAAAAAAAGGTTGTTTTTAAAAAACAAGCCGTCTCGAAAAGACTTATATTTGCCCTCATTAACATTAACCTCGGACACAAGGTGGCTATCTAAAGCTCTATTTAGAATTTGACCAGTTGTGAAGAGCTCTTGCAAGAACTTTAGTAGTGGAACATACTGTAATGTTCTTTTATCTTTGTGGTCCAAAATATATTCTATTGGTTCAACTACTTTAAAATTGTCTCTGTAGTACTTCTTGCGCTTAAATGATGTTGCCAAAGGACAGCCCTTACCAATTGACTTGTATACAGGATTAGATGTACACAGAGTAGATGTAAGTTCTTCAACTACTGTCTGGTCTAATTGAAGATTATGACTGAACAGTGTGTCATAAATTACTTTCTCTGTGCTACACGAAGATGCTGTGCTCAACAAATACTGAAATTCATCCAGCAATTCATCAATTGCTGCACTTGGTACATGAAATATATTCTCAAGTTTTAATAATACTGCAGCAATTTTGTGTTCTACTACATCTAGTTGATCATTTGAAGTAACATAACCCACATCATCAGACAGACTGTCGTCACAAAATTCTTTGTCTGAAACAGAAGACTCTCCAGTTTCAGCAACACATATTCCTTGTACTACATTTTCCTTAAAATCTGCCAACGAATGTAAGCTGTGCTTCCGACTTTTGTGGGACTTGAAGGTACTGTATACGTTGGTTTTGTATTCACAGCCTTTAAACACACATGTCACGGTCTCGTTGTTTTTCAGATGATGGCCTATGTGGACAAAATATTTATACTCTGATCCAAGTTCCCTACAGCCACATAGCTGACAGGTAAATGTAGTGAATGACTCTGTGTGCTTTAAGTTATTGGTGTGACTCCTTGACAAGTGTGTCAAAAGTGAATTCCAAGCTTTAAAAATGCATGGACAATCAGGGTGTATACACTTAATTTGATGCCTGCGCCCAAAATGACTATGTTTTAGTCTATAATGTTGAAGAAGTTCTGTACGCCGAGACACTTCAATGCCACAGTTTTTACACTGCCACATTAACTAGACAAACAAAGAGAAAAAAGGAGGGGTGGAGTAGGGAAAACATTAGTTATGTTGTCACATTAGGGGCATGGCCATCTGCATCAACTTTGAACATTAAAAAAGATACAAGCTATGATTTTTTTTTAAGTAATGGCTAAGATTGTGTGTCCACCTAGCAGTTTTGCAAGTGTAAAAACACCAGGTAATACTCAGCGTTTGTGCACTGAGGAACAAAAGGCGCTGTATAACCACAATTCTGTATGTTGTATAACCAGCACTACCCCACTGTTTTTATGGCATGTTTTATATCTGAGATTTTTTTTTTCCTTAACTATGAGCATCAAATAGGAAGTATGTTCTACTACTATGTCTAATGAGATTGATAATAATTAATTATGATGTTAATAATGATGACGGCCCCTCTTTTAATGCTCTGATTACACACAGGGGAAGGAGGAAGTGGGCAAATGCTTTCTCTTCATTGAAAAGAGAAAAAGATGCTGGTGTTCAACAAAACACTAGGTGGACACAGGGCCTTAATAATCTCATACAAGAAGTAAACAGAATAACAATCCATAGAAATGTTAAAATGATGAGTAACACCATCCTAACATGAGTTATTAGAATTAGTTTTTGCATTGAGAAAACAAATATGATCACTTACTGTCAAGAGTTTGATTGTAAAATGCACTTCCCAAAACAATATGAAGTCCCCAAATGGTAAGCCTCAACCTTTCAGCACACAAACGTCAACTAGAGCATAGACAAGGAAACCTGCAACATGAAATGAGTAAAGTGTATGCAATGTTGAAAGAAATAAAGCACAAATTAAATCAGGTCAACACATACATTTGTTACAGCATAAATTAGCACATTCATTGTGCAATAACATCAATACAAAAAGCTGAAAACATCTGTGGCAGAAGAAGAGTACATACAAGATCTTTACTTTTTAAAAGTATAGTTTTATATTTAGTAATGCATTTATTGATAGACTGCTGTTTTTAAACTGTGATGTGACATTTTCTGAGTTGGATCTAGGAAAATTCTCCAAGAAGGAACACTACGTTATTTTAGTATGCACACAGTAAGCTTTTTGGAGCATTTTACTGTATTATTCAAGTAAAAGTAATGAGCAAACTCTATAGATTTTGTAAGGCAAGGCAAGGCAAGGTTATTTATATAGCACATTTCAACAACAAGGCAATTCAAAGTGCTTTTTGTACCAAAGGTTAAACGTTTGTAAGCAGACAAACTAAAAATATTCTATACATGTAGAAGGCTACTTAAAATATGTACAGTACTTCAGTACTTAATTATTTTACCCTCTCAGCCAGGAAAAGCAAAATAGTAAGTTAATGTGAGCTTGATGAGCTGACATAACATGTGAAGGCTGCAGTGGCGGCTGCTGGTCTTTCATGCAGGGGAAGCTCATTTTCTGCCTACTTCAGAAAATGTATCTGTTTATTTAAATGTGAATTTTAGTACAATTCACATTTTGTTGTCAACAACTATTTGTAGATTATCACACACGCACGCGCGCGCACACGCACGCACGCGCGTAGCTGCTGCGCGCTGGAGTGTGAGTGTTTGGTCAAAAGTCTCACAACACAAGCAGTAACAGTCTCCACAAACACCAAAAACAGACACTAGGTTTGTCAGAAGTTAATTCGCTATGAGAGGATCAGCAAAGTCTCCGTGTCAACACAGAGCAACGGACTGAAATATTTGAAAACCCCGCCTGTGTGCTTACAACGTCATACTCTCTGATTGGCTCATTTCGCTGTCAATCAAAATTGAATTAGCCTGAGACAGATCATCCAATCATCATCCATTATTCCAGCGTCCGGAACAGACAGATCCAGCCCACTGCTCCATAGACCTCCTGTGAAGCCCGGCGTCCGATGGGCGGGACTAAGTGCGTCATAACCGAGCATTTATCCAATGAGCGTCTAGTTTGACTGCAGTGGATCAACCCCTAAATCCTCTGCCATTGACTTCAATTGAAGCTGAACTTCACCACTGTTTATTAACACTGTGACGCTGCGGTAATGAATGAAGAACGTCACGCTGTCACTGTCAGTTTCCTGTTATAAGAAGCTGATTCTGAACTAAACATACATGTGTTCTGTCATATATTTAGTCAATGAAATGTACACACAACACTACATATTTGACCACTGATTTTAGGGGAAGCTGAGGTTCCCTTGTAGTCTTAAAGCATCCGCCACTGGAAGGCTGTCGCCAAACGGGTCCGTTTATAACGTGATTTATAGTGTTAGCGTTACTAACCTGTTGTGATGCTCTCATAACGTTGCGGGGGATTACCCCCCCTCCCCTCCTCACCCCCGTAATACAACCTGACTTAACTTGCTCCGGTTTATCATTTGTGCCTATTTCATTTAGGTTGAGGTAGTCGCGTGCCGAAGCTTCCAAACAGGAGGACAGGTCCAGACAAACTTCCAGACAGGATCATGACAGTGCACGTTAATGTTCTCTACCAAAATAAAAGCACCGAGACATTACGAGCTAACTTTATGAATACCCCATCGAAATGCAACAGAAACGCAATGTTCGCACATTTCTAACAAATATTACACATACGTTTTTGCTGAAAGTAATTTATTTATTTTTTCTCTTTTCAGATAGTAAATGAATGAAAAAAAAAAAAAAAAAAAAAAAAATAGTAAATGGCTACATCCTGTATGTGCGTTTCTTCTAAATGGCCACATGATATCGCTGAATTAACTATTTGTGAGGGAGCAAATCAACCTCATAAAAGGAATTACTTAATAAAGTTTTGTTTCTAGAAATACCAAAGTGGACGGCATAATTTTAATATCGCTAAACAGTAAGGAGTAACTCAATAACCGGGCAGGCTTAAAATTCAAACTAGTGGGAAACATAATTGCTAAGCCTATAATCTTATTTAGCTGCGTAAATGAAAAACAATTAAAATAAGACAAACGCCAACCTTTAGTGAGCCATTAATTTGATACTGACATTAAACTAATGGAGTTTTTTGACCTATGTTAGTTTAGAGAAGAGTTGCTAACATGCGGCCGTGTACAGCCAAAGCTAGCTGCTATAACCTTGACAATGTTAATACAAATAATAATTGTGTTTAGGAATTACTTTTTACAGACACTTTTTTAAATTAGAGATATAACCATAAGCAACAATAATTATAAACTGCTTACTTACTGAGAAATGAGAAAACTCTGGTGCTGAAAATTAAATTCCTCGTGGTGGAGAAAGTCCCTGCCAGAAGATAGTAAAATGGCGGTATTTTCTTGCACATGCGCAGACAGGGCAGTATGCAGGCCTTTTGATTGTACACAATATTTTTAGGTTACCTGTTGTTACGGCCCTCGCCGTTACTTAGTGTTTAGTTTGTGTTCTTGTTTGTTTGCTGCCTGGGGTGTTTCTGTAACAGAGTGGGATGTCCTTTCAACGGAACAGTTGATGATGCTCTCCAGGATTGGCTGCCAGCAGGAGGAGTGGTGGGCAACCCTGATTGGCTGAGGAAGATTACACCACTTTTGAAAAGTCCAGCGGAACTGTCAGTAGAGGTTCACCAACCTTGGCAGCAGCAGCATCTTTGTTCGTCTGGAAACTCTGTCTCCGAATTCGTTTCATAAGCTAAGCTTGTTATCTTTATGATATAGTGCACTTTACTTTCTTTTCTCTGATATTCTGAGTTCCTGCGTTTTGTGCAGTTTTTCGTTGTTTGCCATATTCTTGTTTATTGTATGTTTTACCTGCTGGGCAGGACTCTTTTTGTTAAAGAATAAATTTGTGTTAATTGTGGAACCCGTTGTCGGTGGTTTTTGGAGACCGAGTTTTATTTTTCGATTACGTTTTTATGTTGCGTCCTGGAGCTCCTAGACTGGGGCGTAACATAAAATTGGGGGCTTGTCCGTTCGTTCGATCGTGTATTTAAATTTGTTAGAGTTTTTTTTTTTTTTCCTTCTCTCGTGTAGGTTTGGTGGACAGATTTGTGTTTAAGAAAAAAAAAAGAAAAAGAAATGGCTTTCGATCTCGATGATTTTGTGCAGAATCCTACTTTAGAAAAATTGGATAAATGTAAAAAAGCGGATTTGTTTTTGGTGGCAAGTGTTTTTGATATTAGCGTCACTTATGGTGCCCGTAAGGCTGAGATCAAACTTTGTGTGGTGAGTAAGTTGGTGGAGAAGGGTGTGTTGAGGCCGGAGCCTGTGGCCAAGTCTGACGTGTCAGATGAGGAAGTGGAAGCGGAGGCTGCCACGTCTGCTGTCACTGTCAGCGACCAGGTGACAGCTGGAGCGGAGGCTCCCGCTGCCGCTCTGGGACGCCACACGGATCCGATGGTCCTCTTACAGGCGGGACGTGACACGGAGGAGCTGAAGCTGACTATCCGTCTGAAAGAAGTGGAGTTGCAGACGAAAACCCGAGAGGTTGAGCTGATGCATCTCCGCATAAGGGCGATGGAGCTCGAATCGGGCCGTAAATCCCCGCCCACGTCACTCGGTATGTCCCACTACTCCACTCACGAACAGTTTGACATCAGCAGACACGTTGCATTGGTGCCACCGTTTAGAGAGAGTGAGGTGGATTCATACTTTAATGCTTTTGAACGCATTGCCGCTACTCTAAAGTGGCCCAAAGATGTTTGGAGTTTATTACTACAGTGTAAATTAGTGGGGAAAGCCCAGGAGGTATGTGCATCTTTATCGATGGATGAAAGCCTTGATTATGATGTGGTGAAGGCCACAGTTCTGAGAGCTTATGAGCTCGTCCCTGAGGCATACCGTCAGAGATTTCGATTGTGTGAAAAATCTGTCACCCAAACTTATGTCGAGTTTGCCCGTGAGAAGACCGTGTTATTTGATAAGTGGTGCACCGCTAGTAAAGCCATAAACTTTCCTCAGCTCCGTGAATTAATTTTACTGGAGGAGTTTAAGACGTGTTTACCGGAGAAAATTGTTATTCATTTAAATGAGCAAAAGCTTGATTCCCTTTCGAAGGCTGCTGTGTGTGCGGATGAGTTTGCACTGACACACCGTGGGGTTTTTCCTTCAGCGCAACGTCAGCACACCCCCGCTGTTGGTGTTAATAAACATTTTAAAAACTCACCCAGGAGTCCGCCGCGTTATGCAGCCGTGTCTTCCGTCAATCGGGAATGTTTTTACTGTCGTGAGACAGGCCATCTGGTTGCTGATTGCCCTGTGCTCCAGCGTAAAGAACAGGCACAGAAATCGAAGAGGCCAAAAAGCGTGAATTTTGTTCAGCCTGTTCGTTCTCCTGTCCCTGCAGATGGAGTGAATGAGGTGGATGAAGGTTATCGGCCTTTCATTCTCAAAGGGTTTGTCTCTCTGACGGGAGAGGAGGAAGATCAGGTGCCGATCACGATTTTACGCGATACGGGCGCAACTCAGTCCCTGATGTTGGGGTCAATATTGCCTTTTTCTCCTGATTCTTTTTGCGGTTCCGATGCTCTAGTGTGGGGAGTTCAAATGAATGTATTGAGAGCTCCGCTGCACACTGTGTTTTTGCGTTCTCCACTCGTTTCTGGTTCGGTACAAATCGGATTGCGTGCCAAACTGCCTGTCCAGGGAGTGGGCATGATCCTAGGAAACGATTTGGCCGGGGAGAAAGTTTTTTCGAATCCTGAAGTTACAGAAGTTCCCGTTGCTGGGTCGCGTGTTTTTGTTCCTGCTGCTGTCAAGCCGAGTTTGGTGTTCCCAGCGTGTGCTGTCACGCGCGCACAGGCGCGAAAATTTAGTGATGTAATGGATTTATCTGATTCATTCCTGTGTTCTGATGATGTGTTAAATGATGTGAAATCGACAAAAACGTCGCCAGAAAAAAATGAAAAGCCTGTGTATGAAAACTTGCTGCCTGCTGAGGCTAATATGTGTTTTTCTGTTAACAGAGCAGAGTTTATCGAAGCGCAACAGGCTGACCCGTCTCTGGTGGGTTGTTTCTCATCCGTTTCCAGTGCTACGCCTGGCAGTGCAGGGAAGTATAACATTAACGATGGTGTGTTAATGCGCAACTGGTGTCCTCCCTCATCTGTTAGTGTGGGCTGGGAGTCCGTTAGACAAGTGGTGGTTCCACTTAAATTTCGTTCCCAAATTCTTAGTTTAGGGCATGATAATTTTGCAGGTCATTTGGGAATTAGAAAGACCTACAATCGTATCCTACCCCATTTCTTTTGGCCAGGTTTAAAAGGTGATGTGACGAGGTTTTGTCGCTCGTGCCATGCGTGTCAGGTTTGTGGTAAACCGAATCAGGTGATTCCTCCGGCTCCGCTGCATCCCATCCCGGTATTGGGTGAACCATTCGAGCACATAATTATTGATTGTGTAGGGCCGCTCCAAAAATCAAAGTCTGGGTACCAATACCTGTTGACCTTAATGTGCGCCGCGACGCGCTACCCAGAGGCGATACCACTCCGCACGCTTAGGACTAAAGCGATCATTAAAGCTTTAATTGGATTTTTTTCGACATTTGGGTTGCCGAAATCCATTCAAACAGACCAAGGCTCGAATTTTCTTTCGAAACTTTTCGCTCAGGTCCTAAAATCCCTTTCCATTAAACACCATACGTCCAGCGCATATCACCCACAGTCACAGGGCGCACTCGAACGTTTTCACCAAACGTTGAAGTCGATGATGAGAAAATTTTGTTTGGAAACAGGGAAAGAGTGGGACGATGGGTTACCGTTCCTTCTTTTAGCTGCACGGGAGAGTGTGCAGGAGTCCACCGGTTTCAGTCCCGCAGAGCTGGTGTTCGGACACACGGTGCGTGGTCCTCTGCGGGCACTGAAAGAAAAGTTTTTGTCAGTGGGAGATAAATCGAATGCGACCCGCAATGTGCTCGATTACGTATCTTCATTCAGAGAGCGTTTACACAAGGCGTGCGAGGCTGCGCGCAGTGCCCTGTCTGTGTCCCAAGGGAAGATGAAGAAACGTTATGATAAAAAAGCAGTTCAAAGGAAATTTGAAGTTGGGGACAAGGTGTTGTCACTTCTTCCAATTCCCGGTTCAGCCCTTCAGGCTAAGTTCTGTGGACCGTATGAAGTGGATAAAAAATTAAGTGACACTGATTATGTTATTCGCACCCCAGACCGTCGTAGGAAGGCCCGTGTGTGTCACATTAATATGCTGAAGCCGTATCTCGCCCGTTCTTCCGCTTCCTCCGTTCCTCCAAATGTCGTGTCAACGGTTACACAGGTACCCCAGACACAATATTATCCGGAGAGCGATGGCTTGCACCTCAGCCATATGGAGCCTTGCTCTCGTCTCCAAAATTCGGACTCCCTAAAAAATATAGAGGCCAGTTTAAATCATTTAGACAGTTCATCTTGCAGAGATATTTGTGAGCTGATAAGAAAATACTCGCCTCTTTTCTCTGATACTCCCTCACGTACGACTGTTGTTGCACATGACATTGATGTGGGGAGCCATACCCCCATTAAACAGCACGCTTACCGGGTTAACCCCACCAAACGTGCGCTCATGGAGAAGGAGGTCGTATACTTATTGGAGAATAAGTTAGCTGTGACCAGCTCTAGTGCGTGGAGTGCCCCATGTATTCTTGTGCCAAAAGGAGACAAAACACCTCGTTTTTGTACTGATTTTCGAAAATTAAATAATGTTACTAAAGCAGACTCCTATCCTTTGCCTAGGATGGAGGATTGTGTGGACCGTGTGGGCTCAGCTAAATTTGTTACAAAGCTCGATTTACTTAAGGGGTACTGGCAAGTTCCTCTGACACCTCGAGCGTCGGAGATCTCAGCTTTTGTCACACCTGACAGGTTTTTACAGTACACAGTGATGCCGTTCGGCCTGAGGAATGCACCTGCTACCTTCCAACGCCTGATGCATAAAGTCTTGGGTGGTGTAAAGAATTGTGAAGTGTACTTGGATGACATAGTGGCGTATTCCAACACGTGGGCCGAGCACTTGGACATCCTGTACGTCATTTTCGAAAAGTTGAAACAGGCCTCATTAACATTAAACCTGGCCAAATGTGATTTCGGGCGTGCTACGGTGACCTATTTAGGGAAACAGGTCGGCCAGGGTCAAGTGCGTGCTTTGGCTGATAAAGTCCAGGCTATTTTTAGTTTCCCCATTCCTCAGAATAGGCGTGAGCTTCGCCGTTTTCTGGGCATGGCTGGCTATTATAGAGGGTTTTGTAAAAATTTTGCCGAAGTTGTAGCTCCTCTCACCAGCCTTACCAGCCCATCAAAACCGTTTGTGTGGTCTCCCGCCTGTCAAGCAGCTTTCGAGTCTGCTAAAGCTCTTCTGTGCAGTGCACCTGTTCTGACTGCACCTGACTTCGAGCGCCCCTTCAAGCTGGAGGTAGATGCAAGCGATAGAGGTGCGGGTGCGGTGCTGCTGCAGGAGGATGCGTGTGGTATCGATCATCCCATCGGGTATTTCTCAAAAAAATACAACCGACACCAGGTGGGATATAGCACCATCGAGAAGGAAGCGTTGTCACTACTTTTTGCTTTACAGCACTTCGAGGTTTATGTAGGTTCCAGTCCTTTGCCTGTGGTGGTCTACACTGACCACAACCCACTCGTGTTTTTAAATCGGATGAGAAATTCCAACCAGAGACTGATGAGGTGGGCCCTGTTAATTCAGGATTTTAATTTAAACATTGTACATAAAAAAGGTACTGAAAATGTGTTGGCTGATGCCCTGTCGAGAAGGTAGACCACTTTCTGGGGTCAAACATTTTTTTTGGGGGGAAATGTTTGATTTTGGGAAGGGGGGTGTTACGGCCCTCGCCGTTACTTAGTGTTTAGTTTGTGTTCTTGTTTGTTTGCTGCCTGGGGTGTTTCTGTAACAGAGTGGGATGTCCTTTCAACGGAACAGTTGATGATGCTCTCCAGGATTGGCTGCCAGCAGGAGGAGTGGTGGGCAACCCTGATTGGCTGAGGAAGATTACACCACTTTTGAAAAGTCCAGCGGAACTGTCAGTAGAGGTTCACCAACCTTGGCAGCAGCAGCATCTTTGTTCGTCTGGAAACTCTGTCTCCGAATTCGTTTCATAAGCTAAGCTTGTTATCTTTATGATATAGTGCACTTTACTTTCTTTTCTCTGATATTCTGAGTTCCTGCGTTTTGTGCAGTTTTTCGTTGTTTGCCATATTCTTGTTTATTGTATGTTTTACCTGCTGGGCAGGACTCTTTTTGTTAAAGAATAAATTTGTGTTAATTGTGGAACCCGTTGTCGGTGGTTTTTGGAGACCGAGTTTTATTTTTCGATTACGTTTTTATGTTGCGTCCTGGAGCTCCTAGACTGGGGCGTAACACCTGTACACAATTAAAATCAACTCATTTGAAACAGGGACAGTACATTTTGAATGTATTAAAAAAAGATAAGTAGGATTTAATTAGATGATTAAATTGATTAAAACAAGCAAGATAAACTTATGAAAGAAATACTAGGGGTCAAAATCAGTTTTTTCAGTGTATCCTAAATGTAACGCTTAATGATAAATTAAAAATAAACAGGTACACATACAGTCATTTACTTGGGCAAACAATGCAAAACAAATCCTCTAAACTATTTACACATCTTAACTACAACTGTTAGTGTATAGAGGTACTGTTACTTTAACAGATGTCTTCATGTGTTAAACTTAAAATACACTGGTGCGTCTGTGTGTGTGTGTGTGTGTCCCTCTTTTCTAGCAGCATTTAAAGAAAAAACAGGGTCAATATAAAATATAAATACAAAAAATTAGAGAGAATATTGAATTTTTTTTTTTTCAAAACTCTGTTAATTGAGTGCCAAAAATTTGTAATCAAGAGTTTTCCACAATTGGTTCAGTAATTATGTACAAAAACCCAGCAGGATCAGGGTTAAATCAAAACAAAAGAAAACTGACAACAATAACAGTATCAAAGATAGTAATAGTAGGAATAATAGCAAAAATAGTGTTAAACAGATAATCAAGAGAATATACAAACATTTACAAAATTGGTTGAACAGGCTCACACCTGTTTCTCTGTGGAGTCTTCATCACATGATGCTAACTCATGGTTCTGTGTTAGCACGTCTCCTGGGTCGGTGGTTGGTGGGGTTTGGTCCTGACATGGGACCTTTGAGTTGTCCTTCTCTGTGTCTGCTTCCTCCGCTTTTCATTGTTTCTTTAATTCTGCTGTAACTGCATTATTATGTCTGATTACTTCATCAAAAACTAGTGTAAATTTGACCAAATAATCAGTCATTGATGAGTCTGACAAAGTCAGAGAGGAAATGTTTGGTTTCCACATCTGTATCTTCAGTTGCCATTTACATGATCAATATAAATCAACTCAATTTAAATCAAACATTATTATATATGTATAAAGTACTGTCACTGTTTTATGGCACTTAACATATTTGTGTATTATGTACATCATATTAAGAATTGTATTCTTTTAATTAAATTGGGAAAACTGTACATGAAAACTTTTGACCAATGCCCTCCCTGACCCCTCACAAACTACACACATGGGTGGGGGGTAGAGCAGCAACGCCATATCGATAATAGTGAGCCTCTGAGTTTGTGTCAGGTTTAGCAGCAAAGCATTCTTTATAAACCACATGATTCTGGTCAAGTTTACCATCTTCCTACGTCTGATTTACGTGTTGTTGTAACTTTGTAGCGGTACCAACATGCTTCCTGGATTCAGTCTGTGTTCAAAACAAAACTCGAAGCATTGATGATGCATTCAATGTGCCTCAGAAAAACTGGATAGAATGAAATACATCATAAAAAACTGGCCTGCGACCCTGAAAACAGGAACAAGCGGATCAGAAAATAGATGGATGGATGGATGGATGGATGGATGAGAAAGTGGATGCAACCATGGATTTTACCGATGCAGGCACGCAGTGACCGATGCATCTCGATTTCACCCGTAGATTGTACCGATGTCACTGAATGAATCCATACACTTGCATCGCACATGTTTATATCTAGATACCGATTCATATCGATTAATCTCCACATGCTTAGTGTGTACGTATGTAATATTGTCTCTAAAAACAGTTGACTACTCTGCATTCATTAAATCTCTCTTTTACAGATATCGATAATATTCATTTCACCTACATTTACCTTATTCTTGGTGCTGCTACTACCTGTTCAGCTGCGCAGATAACATAGCAATGAGTGTTTGTGATCCAAGTAAAGACTGACTTTTTTGAATAGAAGATTCTTTAATCAAACTTAACTTTCAGGAACATTTTAATGTAAACAAAAGAAGCCACTATCCTTTATCCATGACACCACCCTGACCTCCTCTTTTACCTTTAGAACCTTCACCTTCATAGGCTGCAGGCCGTTGAAGGGGCCAGAGCGTCTCTATGGATCAAATCCTGCAATGTCATTCTAAAGTGAAAAAAAGAGGTAGTTTAAGTTGTAAAAGTTACAAGGTCATGATTAACCAATTACAGTCATTAAATAAAGTCACATCAATAAACTGACAGCTCAGTGACTGGTTCACATTTTATATCACATATTTATAGAGACTTATTTCTCTAAAATGAGTGTTTTGATCATGTTTGTTTTACAAATACAGAGTAGCCAGTATCAGTGCACAAAGTGAAAGTAGAGAATACTGACATCATGTGTTAGACGTTTTTATTTGAAAGAAAAAAATATTGTGCAAAATAGATAAAAAATAAATTAATCAATTATATTTTTAAAAATATATTATTTAATTATTTTAAAATTTTTAAAATATGCATTTTTATTTAAAAACAGTTTTTAAACAGTTTAGAATATAAGACATGTAATTTTAATTCGTTTTTAATTTTATTTTATTATCACCAGACATTTCAAGTGACTCCATTTTATTTCCAGGCGACCCTACACAGGGTGACGACCCCAACATTGAAAAACCCTGATTTATCCCATTCCGGAGGAGCAGTGGGCTGCCAAGGAATGAAATTATTATTATTATTATTATTATTATTATTAATAATAATAATAATAATAAAAATAATATTTTTTTTATTTATTTTATAACTTATTTTAATTTTAAAATAGATGTACAGATTTTTTTTTTTGTTTTTATGAAAAAATAAATTCAATGTAATCAAATTGAAAAACATAATGTTAATCAGTTTTTTTAAAAACATATTTTAATTTATTATCACTAGACATTTCTGGTGACTCCATTTTATTTCCAGGCAACCCCACATGGGGTCACGACCCCAGTGTTGAAAAACCCTGATTTAACCACCACAGAGGAGCAGTGGGCTGCTAAGGTGTAAAATTGTTGTTGTTTTTTGTCTTTTCATTGTGGCCACCCTGAGGCCACCCTGAGGCACACCTGTGCAATAATCATGCTGTCTAATCAGCATGTTGATATGACACACCTGTGAGGTGGGAGGGGCTATCTCTGCTCACTAACACACATTTACACACATTTGTAACAATATCTGAGAGAAACAGATCTTTAATGTTTATAGAAAATGTTTTAGATCTTTGAGTTCAGCTCATGAAAAATGTGTTTATATTGTTGTTCAGTGTGTATATATATATATATATATATATATATATATATATATATATATATATATATATATATATATATGAATATATTGTTGGTGGTTGATGGTCACAATTATGCAATAAAATAAATTCATTTATTTAATTACAATAACAAAACATGTATTGCTGTCTATAAAATATTGCACTGTCTATAAAATATTGCACTTACTGTAGTTGTTGACCTTTGACAGCATGTACAGACATAGTGAAAAAAAATAGTATTGTTATGTTTAATCTGGAAGTTTTGTATCTTTTCACATAATGTGAATATCAATAGTAAAACATTTTAGTCATAAGTATTTAAATTAAAAATAATTTTTGATGAGCCAACCCATCATTATCTATCTATCTTTAATCTGTATCTTGCTTTTGTGCAATGCTTTACTATAATGTTATTAATAATTTGTATTTTGAACCTGTTACGAAGATATTTAAATTGGCTTTTATTTACTTGTTTGTGTTCTTTTATATGTGTATGTGAAACACTTTTATCAAAATTAAAATCAAATATAAAAAAAAGTCAGTTTACTCATGTTTTCTAATTATGTAAAGCGTCTTTGTGGGTATTGTATAGACCACTGTGTAAGTGTTAGAAATTATTCTGATAATAATAATAAAACAAAAATGTAAAAATCAATTGCTTGATATAAAAAACACCATATAAGGGGGGCCAAAAGATAACCTGTCCTAGAGCAGCAAAGAGGCTAGTGTTGTCATTGTGTAAAATAAATATATATATCAAATGGTAGAAGTTCTAACATCCATTGTTCCTCACACCAGCCTCACGGTAGATAGTCAGTCACCAGATTATCTGGATACTATTTGGACTGTAACACTGTTAAGATCACCTACACCATAAAACAATGAACTTTAAACGTGAGCAGCTTTATACGAGCTAAAACATCCACAGACTGAATGAAAACAGGAGCAGAAAACTGCTGAAATAAATCCTAAACAGTCCTATTGTGTGAGGAGACCTGGTCCAGGACCTGTGGAGGAAAACCACTGCACCAGTGGACTTCAGTTCTCCCTCTAATTTACTGTAAATATCCAAATATCTCACAAACAGAACAAGATTTATTTGGTTTTTCTGTATTTCTGTTTTGGTTTTAAATCAGTAAAACAAAATAACCACTGTTTATTTGTTATTTTGATTTAGTTTTAAAACATAATAACCACAGAACGAAGGGTACACAGATAATAACTGTCTTTAGCCTGTTTTTATGAATATTCATAAACTACTATCTAACTGCTCCCTGGGTGTCTGTAGTTAGCAGCCCACTGCTACCCCTCTGGGAAAATGGGTCAAAATACAGAGAATGAGTGAGTGATCAATAAAGTTACATTATTTTATTTATTATTGATCAGTTGATTATCCAGATGTGTCGCTGGTTTGGCTGGTCCTGAGCTCTACGTCTGGTGTCAGCAGTGAAAGTGTGGAGATGTTATCTCTGTGTGGCTACCGTTAGCTGGAGGTTAGCTGTGGGCTACATGGTGCTGTGGTGTGATGGACGTCTGATGGTGGCTCAGAGTGGGAGTTGTTGTGGTAGAATGTTCTCCTGTGCATCAGGACTTAAGGCCTGTCTGAGGGAATGGGTGAGGAAGCTCCATGACTTATTTACCTGTGATGTACCATGGTGATAATTGATAGACAGAAAGACATCATTACATTATGTTACATGTACCATAATATGCAATATTACCTTAAGTTGTTTAGATTTAAACTGACTTGTAGAATACTTGTACTCTATTTTCTTCATCAGCACTTTAAACACATTTTATTTTCATTGATTATTGTAGTTTTAAATTATGAATGTCTTTTAAATCCTCTTTTTGTGTATTTCTATAAACATAACTTTGTTTGACTGGTGCTCAGGGACTATGGAGGACCAAACCTGCCTAACGTATAAATAAATAAATGTATTAATAAATATTGGAATAAATAATTAAAGTAATGAATATATAAATAAAGAGATAATTAAATGCATGAATAAATTAATAAAAACTGGTAAATAAATCTGATATAAACAACTAAATGTCTTAAATTCATTTAAACATTTATTCATTTATTCATGTATTTATTTCTACTTTTAATTATTTCAACATTTAATTATTTCTACTTTTATTTAATTCCACATTTCTGTGTCTGTATGCTAATGAGGTAGGAGGGACTAACCTCAGTCTCATTCAGGATTGGTCAACTGAGCGATCCAATCAGATCCACTTCCTGTTGCAACAGATGGGCGTGGCTTAGATGAAGAAGTGAAGATGGCTGATTTCAGAGTTTTAGTGAATGACTTACGAGCTTTAGCTGATGAAGTTGAAAACAATTCACCAAATGACGACCTTCACTTTTATCTGGATAGTTTTATTAACAGCTGAGCTCAGCTAAACTCTGATATGGATTTAGAAGTTGACCCAGCAGTGTTTGATGGTCTGGAAGAAATTTCCCACCAGTTGTGCATCTTCTCAGAGACTGAAGAAACAACCTTCAGATGCCCCTCCTACTTTTTACCCCCATATGATTGAGGCTCACCTCCATTCAGAGAACACTGGTCTGGACATCACAGAGATGTTCAGTGTGAGTGAGAGAACAATTAGTGTGAGGATGGTACATTATGAGATAAGGTCATTTTAACCTACTTCTGTCAACATCTGTTTTGTAACTCTTGCTTGTTTGAAAGTAGCAACAGTAGAACTATATTTGTGTGTAAATATTACTCATGTTAATGTGTATTAATAGTAGGCTAGGCTAACGTTGCATTGCTATTCCATTTCAATACTTATATTATGGTCATATTATATGGCATATGTTCAGGTTCTAATGTCATGTAGACTACACAACAATTAGGCTACATTAAAACAATCTGGTCTGTTTTAACAGCACATCAGCCCTTGTCCTTAATATCAGCTAATGTATAAAGTCATCTAGTATTGTTTTGTCCTTGTTATCTCTAGCATCTGTCCAGGTTAGCAGTAGTTTTAATTTAGAGTTCAGTAAAACTTACTTTGTCAAAACAAGCACAGTTGTAGCTATAGTGTGCTAATATATGTACATGTTTGATCATTAAAAATAGGCTACATTATTATTAGTCTATGAGTTTTTATTACATACAATGGTTAGATCATTTCACAGACAGTTTTCATTTCATGTCTATTGTGACCTCTCTCATTGTTTTGGATAAACAGAGTCCATGATTTATTCACTACATTGTAAGACAATGATTTGGATGAAAGTATAACCTACATTCTGCAGCTCCATCACAACTGTGGATACAAAATGATGGTTGGACACCTGAATACACAAGGCATACACATACAAAGTAAGTATTATTAGTATTTAACCTAAATTGTTCTGGGATTATTCATCAATAAATTGGTATTTGTCCTACTTGCTGATTTATTAAGATGTCAAAAAGAAGCTTCTTTACTGACAGTCATTCTAGATTTTTGGCTATTTGTGAATTTTCTTCCAGGTTTGGGAATGATTAACAGTTTAGATATTCTTTATCTGTGTTTATTGTATACATATTCATACCTTGTCCTTTCTGACTCATACACTAACATTTACAACACATGAAAGCAGGTTTATGGTCCTTGATTAATATCTGGCCAGTATGGGGTTTGAACCCATGACCTTGGCGTTATTAGCACCACGCTCTGACCAGCTGAGCTAACTGGCCTATGAAGCTGCTAAAATGTGTAAAAATTTGGTTGAGTTAAAACGATCACGGTTCTAAACACCTAGAAAGTTGGCAGTAGAAAATTCAGCAGTACTCATCCCTTAGCTTAAAGCTGCAGTATGTATTTTTTTTAATGTTATTTGGTCAAAAGTCCATAATCATCTTTGAGCATATTGTAATCCAAAGTGTTCTGAGTAGACAGTGAATCTCTTCTCCTTCTCCAGGTTCTGAAAATGAAGTTTATCAATACAGAATGGATGTCAGCCAATCAGAAATCTTTCTACCAACACAGCAATCTTATGAGCTGATTTAAGCATTACTATTGGCTGCTCGAGCTGCTCATTAAAAGTCAACGTGTGTTCTTGATCTGAGAGTAGATAAAGTCCCATGGCTTTAAGGTCTAGATTATCATACAGATTGATAATCTGGTCCATGTGATTATAGAGAAGCTAGGAAACAATAGCAGTAATGATATTTATGAGGATATACTTTTTGCATGTCTTGCAGGAACCTCCTTATATATCTTTACAAGTGTCGTGTTCTGATTCACCAAGCAAGAAGGAAGAGGTGTTGAGCAGAACAAGCTACAGCTATAGCCAAATTAAAGAGCACTATTTAGTAAAGGACTGACTGTTACATTTATTGATAGACTTTATTTATGGACAATTTATCAACTAAAATATATCTTTTGGTATGAAACATCATATTTGAAATGAGAAAAGGATCTTTGTGGATTCATCACCTTTAGGAAAGAACATGTAAAGGTCTGTAATACCAACTCTCACACAAGTCCAAATAGTGACAACTGTGTGGTTTATATAGAGACATTGATGAAGCCTTGGAACATTTATTCTATATTTGCCCAGAAACTAAAAGGTTTATGTGTGACTCACTAAAAATGAACAATATTAATACTTTTGAATGATAATCTTTGTAAAATGCCTAGTCAGCTGATTGAGGCTGTGTGTGTCAGACACTTTCTGTATCCACGGACCAATCAGATCATTCATTCATTCATTATACACTTTCATTATACACTGTGGTGACGCTGACAGCCTCAGCAGGAACATACAGCAGTTGTGCTGCTATACACAAAGTGTGGGGGTCCTTTCTCACCCCTGTCACAGGAGCGTGCACGTAGCCAGGCTGAAATCACCTGGGTTAAGTGAGTGAGTTGATATCTCAGTTCATAGTGCAGCTGCTCTCTGACAGAGAATGTTTGGTTAGGTGAAACCCGCTAACAGAGATAAATCCAGGATATACGTATCCAGCTTTGTAGTACAGGCCCACAGAGCTACACATCTTTAAACTACAGATGATCGCTTCATCTTCATAATAAACATCTTTAGAGGAACAAATGTTTACACAAAAAATGTGTAGTAGAAGTGGTGTTTGTGTGACTTTTTCCAACACATGTGACTTTGTGACACAGAATCAGTGTGAACGTGTCCCTGGGGCGTTTGTGTGTAAACTGTGTGTGTGTGTGTGTGTTTTCTCGCCCTGCAGCATCTGTGGCTTTAATCCTGAACTTTAATGCATTTTTAGTTTATTTTAATACACATTTTTCTACTTTCAAGACACTTACAACTCCTTTCCACCACTTTTGCATCTAATGTCACATATGTTGACCAATTATTGTCACTTTTATCCATTTTCATCGTATTTCATGATTATTTTTGCCAATTTAACCCCATACACCATTTGTCATGCCCATTATATGAAAGTTTAAACTAATTGTTCCAATATTGACACTTTGAAAACACTTTTTCTGTCCGTTTTTGTCCATTCTAATTTGCAACTTTTAACCAATTTCTGTGGTTTTTAAAATCCCATTTCACAACTTTGTCCACCATTTTTGGCCATTTTTATTTATGATTAAAACAAGGATTTACATCTTTAAGATGACTATATACTATGGCCAAAATAATAGTAAACATCCTGCATAACAGTGAATATTATTCAGATAAATAAATACATGTTCTCTCTCTCACACACACACACACACACACACACACACACACACACACACACACACACACACACACACACACACACACACACACACAGGCTTGGGGAGTAATGGATTACTAGTAACGGCGTTATGTTATCTGGATACAAAAATAATGTAACTATAATCTGTTACAGTACATTTAAAAACATGTAATCAGATTACCAGTACCATCTCCACTACGCATCCTCAAGTTGCCTTCACTGACTGCCAACGCTGTAGGAATTAGGAACATCTACAACGGACACATCCAACAAACAGCAGAGCTGTTACAATATAAAGCTATTATGGTAACAGCTAACTTATATGATATTGTGCAGTAACATAACAGCTGTATATGTGTTTGTTGTGTCTATCACTGCATGATGCAGAATAACTGCATTTGTTTGTCTAGGAAATAATTTTCAACAAATTGAATTAAAGTCACTTCCTGTATATTACATGAAAGACATGCTGACACACCAAAAATAACTAATAATTAACTATGGAGCATGTTATTACGTAAAACATCTACTTTATGGCACTTTTTTCCTGTAATTTTTTAATTAATTTAAAACCAGAATCAGGAAAACAGAAAAACCAGAAACAGGAAAAAATAAAAACCAAATACAAATAAAATGGGGTATTTCTGATTGGTTTTAAAATCAAAATAACAATGGTAACACATTATATCATTTTGTTTGTTTGTCTTTTTTACAAAGTGCAGTTGATTCTATATGTATATCATAAAAAATCTATGACTGCAGGTGACAGATAGAACACATTTTTGTGGAGGTACGTCTTTTAAATTAACGCATGCCTCGAGATGCGTTCAAAGTCCCTGGGAAACCCAGAAATTTGTAACATATCCCAACACAGCCCTGACACCACGTGAAAACAAAAGAGGACATGTCTAAAACCTGACGTATGGTCACCATATATGTCATCATTATTTAATAATGAATGGAAAAAATAAAAATGCAGTGTTATAGTTTGGTCACATGGGGAAGATTTATAAAGTTTTATTATTATGAATATTTGGAATTTTGGTGTTGTTTACCATATATGCATTGATAAAGGAACCTTGGGATGAAATATTAATTAAAACATATTTTCAAATTAATATCAAAATAATATTTATTCACTGGAACACATCTGTAACCTTTGCACACCCAGAAACACAATATATTATTACTGTAAATATAATGTCTGCTATTAAAAACTGTTTATTACAATAATTAGCATATTAGCACACACTTAGCTATAATAGAGCTTTTCATCTGTAAACCCTTCTTAGAAACCAATGATCACACAATGTGTTGCCTATTATCTCACGCTACGAGGTGACTATTGTTGGAATTGTCCCTGTATAAATAAAGTTTCATTGAATTAATCTGTGACCTTTGACAAATAAACAGTGGTTGCAAATATCAAACTACTTCTGTGTAACTCTATTGTAGTCCAGTCATCACATTTATAAACTATCTTAGTCATCTAGGATCTGTGCACCCTCAGAAAATCAGCTGCTCACATTATTTTGACCTGAAATCATCTGATTTTCCACCGTTTGTAATTCTTCTCCAGTCTGCATTGACTCCTCCCACCAGAACGTCATGTTTAAGGGAAGAAGAAAATGAAAATGGATAATTTATTATTCATTTTATTTATGAGTTAAAAAATGCAGTTATCTTCTGAAAATGAAAAATTATTTCTGTTAATGGATTTTAAATTGAATTATGGTACAGATATACTTCCATAGTTTATACAGTTGACGTAGCGTTCTTATTCTCTATTACAAGTTCACAGTTGTTTTTGTTTGCAATGCCTTTGAATAAGTTGTTTTGTGCCTGACTTGGCTAGCTACGCCACAAGTTTTCCCTCAGTGTCCTTAGGTCTCACATGTTAGATGGACCTTGAACTGAGACATGTTTGAATACTTTACATTGTAGTGTTGCACAAATGTTTGATCATTTTGTTTTTGCCTTCTTCACGTGACAAATCACAGCACTTTATACAGCAGCATATTATGTGTTTTGTTCATTGCTGTTGATTTTGCTTTAAAAAAAGTCTTAAATTGTCTTAAATTTGACATAAAAAGTGTGCAGCAACCACTGTTTCTGGTGTACGGTTCATACTGTTAATAAATGTTGATGGTACTCATACTCCTGGTTGTGATTCTGATAAGATGTTTATTCTAAGAACAAAAACTGGTTTTAAAATTTTGGTTTTAATTTTAATATAGATTTAGGTTTATTTCAAGATGAGTCAACTTGTATCAAGAAACAGCTTAATCATTTTTCACTAATGCTGAGTCATTTTTTACTTAGATTAGTTGTTTTCTTCTTGTTCCGAAGCTTTCATTTGCATAAATTAAAAAAGCAAAAAAATTTTTAACTAGAATTATTTGTTTATATTCAGTATATTTCACTTGTTATTGTGTTGCAGGAAGTTTGATTTCAAGTAATTTAATCTAATAATCATCCATTTCTGCTTATTTTAACCCTTTAGAATACTTGTCTTGCTAACCACGACATTAATTCTAATGAAATTCAGTACATCTACACATCTGCTATATGTTGTCACCACTAAAATGTAGTATTTTTTTTCTAGATCATCACCAACTCAGGTTGATCCAGGCGATAAAACCATCCCATCTGAGCTGGGACATGAACTGATCCATTTATTCACACATAGGTCTTCTAATGTCTTTAAACACTTTATTGATACACACAGACCTGGTCAGAGCAGGTTACACTCCCAGTTAGGATCATGGAAAATAACATTTGCTCCATCTCAGTATCTAGTTTAGACTTTTTTTAGACCTGTGTCCTGGGTATGACAGGTTTACGAGGGGAACAGTACTCAGCCATGTTGGGAAGTCCAGAAATCACACAGCATTTCACCCAATCATACTCGCTGTGGTCCATGCCAGAAAATACCACAGACCAAGTATTTGTAGTGTAGTCATAGCACTCAACAATTCTGTTTCGTCTTCTACAAGAGACAACAAAGATCTGCTTGTTCATCACTGCAATGTCAAAGTATCTGTGTTTGTGGACCATTTCAGGGACATCGTACCAGGTGTTGGTCACTGGGTCATAAGCCTCAGCAGACCTCAGATCTCTGAATCCATCTCTGCCTCCAACTGCAAAAATGTGGCCCATATATGCAACGACCCCAAGTCTATACCGAGGTGTTCCCATAGGAGTGATCAGTGTCCACTGGTTGGTGTCTGGGTTGTAATACTCAGCAGTATTCAGTACTCTATTATTCCATCCTCCACATATGTAAATCTTGTTGTTCAGTGTGGTGCAGCTGGCCCTGATCCTCTCTTCATTCATTGATGCAATGAACGTCCACTGGTTGATGTTGGGCTGGTAGCGTTCAGCAGTTCTGTGTGAGATAACATCATCCCTGAAGCCTCCCATAGCGTAGATGCATCCCTTTAGCTCAGTAACACTCATTAAGGCCCGTGACTCCTGCATTGGTGACATCTCCTGCCAAGTGTGTGTGACTAGGTTATACCTCCACACTCTGTTAGAGGGGTTGGTCCATCTTAAACCACCACC